>NC_088922.1:31797500-31857500 GCF_038396675.1 Hydra vulgaris
GGACCTTGAATTTGATATTTCACATTTTTCTTTAATATTGTGCTTAAATTTAGATAAAATATTCAAATCCATATTCTCTGACAGCACAATAACATCAAAGTTTGAGTTAAGCAAAACAAAATGTGGTTACATTATTAATTTTGGATTAGCACCATACCATCGAGACCAGCTTTTTTCTGATGTCAGAACATTGCCAATATTTGTTTTGTCATATGACGAGAGTATGTATGTTATCTTTAAAAATGATCAAATGGATTTCAGAGTCAGATACTGGGATTTAAGTTCTGGTGTTGTAAAAGCTAGATATATTGACTCAAAGTTCCTCAGATGCCCTAATTCACATAATTTATTTGACAAACTCATTGAAGCAACAGAGGTGTTTGGTCTTGGAAAATTCAAGTATCAATGGATGGTCCTAATGTTAATTGGGAGGCTCTGAAAATCTTAGATAAACATAGAAAAGTAAAAGAATATTGTGGTATAGTTAATATGGGGAGTTGCAGCTTGCACATTGTTTATGGTACCTTACAGAGAGCAATAAATTCATCAAAGTAGGAATTATCAAAAATATTTTGTGCAATTTATAATCTTTTCAAAGATTCACCTGCTAAAATAGATAAGTACATTAAAGTTTTTGAATCTGATCTGTTTGCTTTTAAGTAAGATTGCATTGTATTGATTCAAATTAGGAAAACGAAAAATAACTATCTTTTCTTTATATATATATATATATATATATATATATATATATATATATATATATATATATATATATATATATATATATATATATATATATATATATATATATATATATATATATATATATATATATATGTAAGCTATGTTAGTGTATTTTACAAATAGAGTGCTCAATGTTCTTAAAGAACAGAGCAATAATAAATTAAATTAGTAAAAAACACTTATCTTTTTTCTTCAACTTGAAGAAAAAAGTTGATAAGTGAAAGAACTCTTCCTGATGATCCATTGCTGGATCATCAAGAAGAGTTCTCTTCCTGATGATCCAGCAATGGTGAAACTTCAAGTTAAAGAAAAAAGTTAGATAAGTGTTTTTTACTAATTTATATATATATATATATATATATATATATATATATATATATATATATATATATATATATATATATATATATATATATATATATATACATATACATATATATATGTGTATATATATATATATATATATACACACACATATATACACATATTCATACATACATACAGACATACATACATACATACAGACATACATACATACATACATACATACAGACATACATACATACATACATACATACATACATACATACATATAAATATGTTGCAGTTTCTGTTCAACTTGCTGGGTAGAAAATGAAACTGTGGCTTTTAGAGGAATTGTTGTATGGCTGAACATGGTTAAAATTATAAAATATTGGGAATCAGTGTGCAAAAGCAGATGTCTCAAAAACAAGAGCTATGAAACTCTTTTAGATCACTATCTTGACATGTTTGTACCTCTGCAAATGCAGTCTTCAAAGATATCACTAAAAAATTGAAAGGATTCCTAGCTCTATTTCAAACAGACATAACTATGGTAGCATTTTTATCAAACAGTTTAGAAAATATGTTGCAAAGTTTGATGAAAATGATTCTCAAACCAAACATTTTAAAAGAAGCTGCAACCGCATTTAGTTTAACAAAGATTGAAGTATAGTAATTAGTACCAACTATAAGCAGAACAAATTGATATAGAAACAGCACTGAAACAGATGCTATGTTCTCTTGATTGTAAACCAGAAGAGAAATTAGAATTTAAGTAAGAATATAGACAAATTATCATAATGTTATTGCAAAAATTACAAATAAGATGCTCATTGAAGTATTTTTTAGTGAGGAATGCTTCATTTTTGTCTCCAAATGAAATTGTTCAAAACAAGGAAGTATCCACTCTGAAATTAAAAGGCTGAGAAATTAGGTGTCTGAAATTCAAAGGCTTAGAGATTAACTGATGGTGCAAAACAATATTATGATGAAAGTGTTGCTGCAGATTTAGAGAATAACTTGAGTCCTTTGAATTAACTGATTCTGTTAATAAATTTCTTGGTGTCTATTTGCACAAAACTCAAAAGTATTCAGCATTGTTGTTTTATCCCATGGCCAATATGCAATAGAAGGAGGATTCAGTGTTAACAACCAGTTTTTAGTAGAAAATCTAAAAGAGAGTTCTCTTGTTTTCCAAAGAATAGTTAATGACCACATCAATTCCCATGACATTTTTATACATCAGTATGAGCTTCCTAGTGATCTTTTAAAAAGCTGTAGATTAGCATACAATAGGTACAATGTTAAAAGAAAATAAAGATCATTTGAACGTAAATAAATTAAGCTTCATCGATCAATTATTTTTTAAGAAAAATAATTGATTGATGAAGAAATTGTAATTATGAAGAAGCTGAAAAATAATTTTGCAAAGTGCATCAAAGTTCCTCAAATTGATGCTGACAAGTGCATCAAAGTTCCTCAAATTGATGCTGACAAGTGCATCAAAGTTCCTCAAATTGATGCTGACATCAGTTTGAAGCAGAAGAAAAGCTTCACTATCCTTATGAAAGCAAATTCCTTTAGAAACACAATGTTAGAAAAAAGAACTGGCAATTATTTAAAGAGCTTGATGTTTCACTAAAAAAACTTGAGCAATCTAAGAAAGAAATTAAATAGAAGTGTTTGATAACCTAGTATGTCTATATATATACTTTTGCTGGCCACCCTGTCTTTTAACAGTTTGTGCAGAAGTATTGGCTCCTATTGCCTCTGCAAGGTCATGTGATAGCATCAAAGGCGATTTATGACAATTTTCTAAAGCCATTCGTGATATCATTTGGTCTCCTTGAGCTGTAGTTTTTTTCAGTTCGGCATCTACTTTTAAGACTCGAAAGTTTGGTGCCATTTTAAAGTTAGTTGAACTGCACTACGGGAACATTTCAATATTTTTACAATGTTTTGTTCACTTTCTCCTTGCGAATGGAAAAGAACAATCTGCCCTTGTATTCATTAAGTTCTCATCATTTCCCTATTTTCTCAACGAAAAATATTATTCAATAAAATTTTCACAAGAAAAAATCATTGTTAACACTTTTTAGCTATTTAAATAGATCAGCATTGTGGAAGGTTTTTATTACAAAATCGAGACTAATGGTAATCCCATTTATAAAATAAAACTCCCATATACTTACTTAAAACCAATTTATTGATTTAGCCTGAATATTATATATTCAAAGTATATTATTTGTTATTTTTATCAATTTTTTTAAATTGATTTAAACTTATGGCCACAGCTGTATATTAATTATAAATATATTTCTTATTTTAAAATACTTTTATTTATTAGATTTTTTGTTTTTAATTTTTTACTTTAGTATTTACAGGCCCTTGCACAGTGATTTAGAAACACTTAATATTTGGCAAAAATACAGTTTTTCGAGTAGCGCAATCTAAATAATGTTATAAGCTTATTATTTTTTACAGTCTCTTATGATTATAATTTTTTTTTTTTACATAAGTACTGAAATAATAGATTTTAACATTAATATATGTTTTAAAGTGACCAAACACAGCATTTTTTTTCATTATTGAATTTTTATCACTATTAAGACTTAATTTTCTCCCTTAATAAAAATCCTTTCATTTTAATTTTCATTGCATACAAAGATAATAGATAATTCTATTTTAATTTATAAAAATATTTGATCATGTATTTATACATGTTGTAAAAAATGCATTTAAAAAAATGCAATTTTAAGGAATGTAAACTAATTTTTATAGAGCTAGGACTTTTTACCTTTGAAAAAACTCCTCCCAACTCGCCCCATTTTGAAATAATATGGTTTTAAAAAGCTCATTTTATAAAAAAAATTGACGACGTAAAAGCTAATATATACAGTACTCTGCATAAGTTTTAGACCAGTTACATTTTTTCAAAAAATCCTGGAAAATTCTTCTTTAATATTTAAGTTTTTAGGTCTAAATTATAAACATTAAAACACATGTATTTCACACAAAGTATGGAACAAACTTTTTAATGTCAAACTTCATAAAAAACTCCTAATATTTACTATGTCCTCCTTTTGCCTCAATCCCAGCCAATATTCGCCGGGGAATAGATTCATACAAATTAGTTATAAAATTTAGGGGTATGTTGTGCCATTCTCTTTGAAGTACTTCAAAACATTCTTCAGCATTTCAGGGAGCATGCTCAACCTTCTTTCTGTCCAGGTAATCCTAAATATCCTCAATTATATTCAAAACTGGACTCTGGGGAGGCCAGGTCATCAATTCCAATACTCCTTCCTCTGCCATTTTATTTAAATAATTTTTTGCCACTCGGAAACAATTTTTTGGGTCATTGTCCTGCTGCAGAATAAAGTTTTGACCTATTAGTCTCATTCCGGGTGATACAGCATGGTGCCTTAGGGTATTCACATAACGTTTCCCGGTGAGTTATCCCCCTATTTTGATCAAATCACCTACTCCAGATGAAGATAAACAGCTCCAAACTTGTAAAGAGCCTCCTCTGTGTTTAATAGTAGGGTTTAAACACTCGGGCTGATAGGCTTCTTCAATTCTTCTTCAAACATATTGGTGTCCTTTCATTTCAAAAATTTTGATATTGGACTCATCGGTGTACAGAACCTGATTAAACATTTCCTGGGCCTAATCTTTGTGTTGTTTTGTATATTTAAGTTGTTTTTCTTTATTACCATACCGTAATAATGGTTTTAAGTAGGTGCCGTCGAATAAAAGAAGAGCTGACATTTTTCCCAGTTGCTGTGTATATGTCTTTAGCCAGCTTGGTTGATGCTTTTTTTGTATTTCTTAAATATAGGGTTTTTAAATATTTATTGTCATCTTTTGTTAGCTTAGAGGTCTACCACTTTTCTTTCTATCTTCAAGGAAGCCAGTTTCTCTTAACTTTTTAATGATTTCTGTAACAGCATTCTTCAAATATCCTGTTTTGGATGTAGTTGTTATGACACATGGTTTTAATAAATGAGCAAACAACAAACCCCTCATGTTTCCTCATTAATTTTGTTTATTTATTCAAAATAATATGTTCCTTCAACTTTTCTTATATATTATTAAACTTAAGTACGCTTTAAAAATTTACATAGGAAAAAAATTATAAATACATCTAATTATACAAGTGGTCTAAAAATTACTCACAGTACTGTGTATATACATATATATATATACATATATATATATATATATATATATATATATATATATATATATATATATATATATATATATATATATATATATATATATATATATATATATATATATATGTATATATATATACACACAGTATCGGACAAAACGAGTGCAACCAAATAATGCTAATTTAGTTTCTTTATATAAAAGTGCTGCATTTTTTCAATTTAGAGAAATAACTATGTAACTGTTTAGAGACAAAGTTCTTCAAGTTTTATTCATCACAAAGTTCATTATTTGTACACGAAAATTAATAAATTAATCAAAAGTATTCAAAAAAGTTGATTTCCTTCTGGACAAAACAAGTGCAACTCGACAAAATGTTGACCAAGCTGTATTTTTCTATCAATATTTCGTGGCGAATCCTTTGTTGTCGATCACAGACTTGCATCTTCAAGGCATAGATTCGATCAGGTGATCAATGAAACTTTGTGGAATAGCTGCCCAGGCCTTTTGGATTTGTTCAAACAGTTGATCCTTTTTACAAACACCTTCACGATTAATTCTGCGGTTGACAATCTCCCACAGGTTCTCGATAGGGTTGAGATCCGGAGATTGAGGCGGCCAATCCATCACCGATAGGTGGTTGTCTTGAAACCACTGCTTGACTACTTTTGCAGTGTGTTTCGGATCCTTGTCTTGCTGAAAAGCCCATTTTATTGGCATATTCCATTCAGCATGAGGTAACATAACATCTTTCAGGATATTTTAATACATGAAACAGTCCATTATTCCATCGTTTTGATGTATTGGACCTAGACCGTTAGCATAAAAACACCCCCAGACCATTACATTGCCTCCATAATGCTTCACGGTCTTATGGCAGTAACGTAAATTGAGGTGTTTTCCGGCCAGTCGATGTGCACGGCAAATGCCATCGCTCCCAATGATGTTGAACTTCGATTCATCACTGAACAGGACAGTTCGCCATTTCTGCACATTCCAGTCAATATGAGATGTAGCAAACAGGAGTCTTTTCTTCTGGTTTTTTAGTGAAATCAGTGGTTTCTTTGCAGGGCGTCGAGAAAACAATCCGGCTTCAACAGCACGTCGTCTGATTGTTTGGATACAGGCAGCTCTAATTGCTTTTGTATCTCGACTGATGATATCCAGGGACCCTTCTTGACGGATCTGACGATCATAGAATCCTCTCTAGAAGTGGTGGAATGCGGTCTTCCACCTTTGTTGTCTGCTGCCAACTTCCTCGTAGAACGATATTTGGAACATAGTCTTGATACAGTCCATTTTTTCACGCGATATTTATCAGAAATACTTTTTGTGACATTCCACTTATGTAATTGCCAATAATTTTTTTTCTTAGTTCCAATCCAAGACTGTCGGGAGCCATTTTTGCACTTGAAGTCATAAAAATAATAAAAATAAATAATCATGCTTCTCAAGGCTTACCATGTTACATTTACCTTGTGATGATACAATAATGCTCTGTGGAACACAACATCTTGGTTGGATGTGGACTGTATTGATGTAATGAAACACTTGTTGTATTTCACTTCTTGTATTGATGTTCTTGGGTAAAACACTTTGATAAAACTCACTTCGATAAACTGTCTTGATAATACTGACTGATTGACTTCCATATACTGACTGAATTACATGTCAATTTACATGTCTCTTATATAGTAAAATGAACCTGTGTGAACCTTTTCTGGAAGATTCTAGATCCTTCTTTTCGATGCTTCTGGATGCGTCAGGATGCTTCTGAATGTTTCTGGATATTTCTGGATGCTACTTGGTGCTTCCAGATGCTTCTTCTGGAAACTTCTAAATACTTCCTTTAATTATTAAAAAACTTCCGTGACGTTGACACGGACCAGACTTAAGAAAATGAAACAAACCAAAAAAATTGCACTTGTTTTGTCCGCTGCAAAATGGCACTTGTCAACAAAATTCTGCCTGTGTGCTGTCACCTGTCAGCTGATTGCTCATGTCATGGCATGCTATGACTCCAGACTCCTGAACTGTTTGCTGTTGTAGTATAGTTTGTTTCGTTTTTAAGACATGTAAAATTAGGAACACTTTTTAGCATTGTTCGATGTTGGTTGCAAACGTTTTGTCCAATACTGTACATATATATATATATATATATATATATATATATATATATATATATATATATATATATATATATATATATATATATATATATATATATATGCATGCATGCATAAGTTGATATCATTTTTCTTTCAATTTCGTAGGAAATGATTATAAAGTTTACTAAACAACAAATTTAGTAAACTTTAACAAAATCAACTTTATTTAGTTATTAAGGACAGAGTTTTGATTGATAGAAATGAATTACTTCAAAATTTACTTGTCGATTACTTGTTTTTTTTATAAAAAAAATGTAATCAATAAACCTACACCTTTAAACCCCCATCATCTTTGATCATATTTGACCCTATTTAAAAGATTTTTATCTTCTTTCCTCGTCTACCTTTTTTACATCATAGAGCGAATTTTCAGCAGTTTTGATTTATATTATCAAAAAAGTTAATTTTGGCCTAATTTTATTTATTCCTGATCACTGTGCCTTATTATTAAAATTATTATTCCTGATCACTGTGCCTTAACCAAATTCTTTTGGTGTTAGAGTTTTAACATTCAGACATGAAACTAACTCCAATCTTATGTGCAATCATTCAATCGATTTTATAGTAAAATTAAATTCATTCACTATTCAATCTTATCTTAAATTTCATTCGAAAATATTGTAAATTACAAATGTTATGACCATACAAAATTTACAACCCCCTTAAGTCGGAAGTTTTGCATGGTTATACCATTTAAACTTTGCAATATTTTTGAATAAAATTTAAAACCTGTTGATGAATTTAAATTTACTATAAGAAAGTAAAGTTGAAAATTTTTCTACATCACTGCCCTTACGTTTGGGCAGGGAGGCAAACGTTTTGGGGTATTTTTGTTCCCAGGCCTGCGTCATCACGACTTTTAACAAAGCATCCCCAATTGGCATAAGCATGAATATACTTAAGTTTGGAATTTTCACAATGCATGAAAGTATCTTATCTGAAACATCAAAAAATCGTGAATAAGTGATGTAAAAATAGATTCATGTTTATGTCAAATGATGAAGCAAAAAAAAGTGGAGATTGAGAGCCTGGGAACAAAACTACTTTAACATTTTTCCACCCCACCCCTAATTACCCTAAATATGTATGAACATTCACAAGTTTAAAGACTTTATAAAAAAAAGCCTGAGTTAAGAAAACGTGTTTATAGTTTTAGAAAACACTCTCGCATGATCCGTGACGCAGTTATTAAAACTATCAGTGAAAGAAAGGTATTTGTTGTTTGTTGTATTTTTGAATAGTTTAATAGTTAATTATATCCTGTTACATTTGAGTATTTTAAAATGTTTGTAAAATTGATTTTTAGTATTTAACTATGGATATGGGTGGAAGTTGCAGTACAGCTGTATTCACGAATCGTATTATTCAAAATGTTAAACTTGATGTATAAATTTTAGAGTATTTTAATATAATGTTCTGTAAAATAGTTTCAAATTATTTAGAAATTTGTTTTATATATTTTTTAATTTGAATAATTGCTCAATTTTTGACTTACTCAAAAACTAAGCGGTAAAATCTAACTGAAGAAAAAACTTAAATTATCCAGGTAGTAACTCCCGGTTGATAATAAATACCAGATGTTTCTTTTTCTTTTTCTTTTTTTTCTGACAAAAAGAGAGAACCTAAAAGAAAAATTCGAAAATTTTATTTTTATATACAATTTAATGTTAAGGGATTCAATTCAGTATTGAGTTGAATCCCTTAACGTTAAAAAAACCCGTTTGTATCGGTATGATAAAAAAATAATAATAATAAACAATTGTCTTTAAATTTACGGCCAAGTAAAAATCCGTATTTTATAGAGGGTTGGTTTCGAATTTAACATATTCATTTCAGCGCCAAAACATTGAAGACATGGCAAAAAATTTTTTACTAAACCTGCGGCTGGAGATATTTTGTATTGGACTCTCACCATTATCTAAACAAATCATGCCCAAATTATCTTGAATGAAATTTACTGCTCGCGGTGATAATAAACTTGACAGATTTTACAAAACATTGAAAGTCATTATATCCTAAAACACACAAAACTCTTTCAAAAAGAATGAAAGAGTTTTATCCGCAGGTATTTCTATAACAAAAGTCAAGAATACAAAATTTCAACTAAGAGTCTGGTGAAATATACAGTTCCGGATATGATCGTTAGTTTTTATCAATCTGAGAGCTGCTAATAGAAGGTATTTTAGCTTTGGTTTTTACACCTTTTCTGGCCTCTCTTTGGGTCAAATAAATTGCCTTCTTTTCTAGTTCTGTGTAGCAGCTTCTCTCATGAGCAGGCCCGTCTTTGTGTTGCCAACAACAAGTAAATATGTTAATTACAACAAAGTAATCCAAAGAATAAGCATTTCCTACTGATAAAATTTCTAACAGCAGAAGAAAGAAACATCCTTAGAATAACATTAGGGAATGTAAATACAAGTTTCATTGGTCACCGGTACCCATTTACCAATAACAATTGAAGTGGAAGTAAAGCTCTTGAAATGCAGACTTTTATTTGGAAAATAAATTTCACATTGTTTATGTAGATTTTTAAAAGCTCTAGGGTACGCAATGTAATTGCAATAGAATTCATATCTGGAATATGGACAAGTAATCCAAAACAAAAGATAAAATAGAACCTAAGCTTTCTGTTGTTTTTAAAGCTTAAATAAAAGTCAATTCGTGATGATAATAACGTCAGCAACCATTTTTTCTCTTCCAATAAAGTCTTATGCCTCAATAAACAATCAGTAATGTTGGTGTTTGAGCACTCGTTTTCGTTTCTGGTCAGCAGATTACTTGTCAGTGTCCACCAATGTCATAACTTTTTTTTCAAAATTGTCAAAATTTGATTTGACTTCTTGAACAAAAATAGACAGAGAACTATACAGTTCATTCACCACTCTTAAGTTAATTTTAGTGACTTTACCGTATATTATTATTAAGTCAGCGACTTCACCATTCACCACTCTTAAGTCGATTTTAGCGACTTGAAGCCTTTTGTTCAATTTATTGCATTTTTCAAGCATTTTGTTCAGTTTGTTGCGGTTTATTTACAAAATTATTATTTATTATACGTATTTGTTTATGGGTTTCAAAGAAAATAAATCTTTAAAAACTAAAGGAAAAACACCTAGAAATTTTGTTATTAAATCTCTTTTTTTAATTCAACTTAATAAAAATTTGCGGCATATTTGTGGGTAAGTAATGTTTTTTGGAAAGGAGATTAAATAGAATCCAATTTGTTTTGTTTATGTTTAGGGTTAATTTGTTATATTTCAACCAATTTGATACTTTTTGCAATTTATCATTCATAGTCGAAAAAAATTGGTAAATATTATTATTAGAGAGAAACAAATTGGTATTATCTGCAAATATGATACTTAAAAGATTTGAGGCTTTATAAAAGCCATTTACGTAAATCAAAAACAAAAGTGGCCCTTGAATAAAACCTTGCGGAACACCACAGGATATTTCTAACAAACGTTTTTGAGATATATCATTATAATAGACAAACTGTTTTTGATTTGATAAATAGCTTCGAAACCATTGTAAAACTCAGCTATTTATTCCGTAATGTTTAAGTTTATGGAGCAAAATATCGTGATCTACAGTATCAAACGCTTTAAATAGATCAATAAAAATGCCTAATGTAAAATGAGAATTTTCAAAAGAATTAGAGATTTTGCGTACAAACTGAATAATTTCATGCTCAGTTGAGTTATTTTTTTAAAAACCGAGTTAAGTTTTGTACAATAGATAATTGTTATTGAAATAATTGAACATTCTATTTTACATAATTTTTTCTAAAATTTTTGAGAAGCTAGAAAGGATGGAGATAGGGCGGTTATTACTAATATTAGCTGTGTCACCTTCTTTGAAAATAGGAATAATTTTGGAAATTTTTAATCGATCAGGAAAAACTCCTTGATCAATAGATGCTTTAAAAACTTTAAAGGGGTCATCCATTAATGATGTCAGTAAATAGGGGGAGGGAGCGCTCAAAATCAAACGGAAGTTTGACACTAATTGCCAATGGGGAGGGGGTGTTGAGGCCAAAATGATGTCAATTTAAATTATATTTTTAGTTTTAATGAGCAGATCTTAACGGTATTTACATCTACTAAATGGTATAGAAATGATGTTTTGTTTGTGGGGAAATTAATATTAAATGCGGGGAATTCGATATTATATTTTATTAAATAATTTATAATATAATATTATAAATTTATATAATAAGTTTCCCAGAGACATTAAATAGATAACAACTACTAACGTAAAATAAAAATTACTATCGTTTTATTAATATGTTACCATTTGACTGCGAATCAAATTATGTTAGAAATATTAACTCTTTGTATATAAAATTCACAATCATTATTCCCTCCCTAGCGCATTATAAAATGTGATTCAAAGTAAACTCACAACTTTGTCATTTTTTGAAATTAAATTGTCGTTATTTCAAATACGAAACTCTAATTACTCTCTAGTTGATTGTAAAACGTGATGCAATGCAAACACATAAAGTCTATTGAAAATTCGAAACGCTAACTTCTCCCTAGCGGGTTGAAGAATCTCTTTTAAAAAGCTGCGCTAACGATGAGCAAAATCATTCTTCTGATTGTGATGTAAACAATACTAATAAATCAATATTAAAATATGGATAAAACCGCATTACCTAACTTATTGATGGTCTCGTATGGAAATGCTCCTCCCGATAAAAAAAAGGCTTATATCCAGAAAGAAGTCCATAGTATATGAAGTTTATTAAAAGAAGAGAAACTGGTGCATAAGGTTCTTGAATCAAGAGTACTGTATTTAATCAATTTATTTAATGAAAAGGCAATGAAGTTCAAGAGCAAGCAATTATTATTTTGGGTTAATGGGCTAATACTACAAAACAATCTGGCCCCACGTATACTCCACGTATACTCCACTTGAATTTGACAAGAATTCCTTACAGTTTGTTGAGCCCACCAATGAGCGATCTGTTATTGATGATCAACAAAGTGCATTAACTTTGAGTTTGTTGACCACAAAAAATAAAAAAACAATGGCTCAAAATCGACTCAATTCTGAGATTGCAGCTTTAAATTGTGAAGTTGCTGGACTGAAGTCTAGAAAGAGAAGTGGATTCATTGCTGAAGCTGAAGAGGATGATTTGAAAAAGAAAAAGAAGGAACTAGCTCATCTATGTAAAGAACTGACCAAAAAAAAGTATGATCAAGCTCAACAGAAGAAAACTAGAGAACTGAAAAATGCTAGAATAGAAGAAATCTGCTTGGAGTATCCAGAAGTAAAAGAAAAACTAAAAAGCAGAAAGAAACCTGGTCGACCGTCATTAAAAGTAGATCAACCTCTTCTTTTGAAGGCGATTATGGATATTGCTCTCTATGGTTCGTCCGCTGATGAAAGACGTCGGTCAGAGGTTCTTCGGGTAATGATAGCTTAGCTATGTTTGTTAATATTGTGTTTGTTAGAATTTTACTCTTAATTAATACTTGCACTACTGTAAATATCCTTGAAATGTTAACAACTAATTTCAAGATTTGATTTGAATATAGTTTACGAAATAAACCTCTTTTTCTGTAAAAAAGTTAATAATATCTAAATAGATTTCTTTATTATTTAGAGCATTAAAACTCTCGACGATTCACCATTTCTTGAAGAATAACCGTGACGCTCTTTTCATCATGACGAACGCTCCAGGAAGCCGTGCATTCAACAGAGCTGAGCGACGCATGGCACCTCTAAGTAAAGAATTATCTGGGGTAATTCTTCCGCACGAACATTACGGAACTCATCTTGGTTCTCAAGGTAATTACATTGACAAAAGTTAATTTGTAAAAATAATAATATAATTTTTAACCTATAATAACCAACATATCTTTTTAAATCAGGCAGGACAATAGATGAAAATTTAGAAAAACAGAACTTTGGTTTTGCTGGACAGGCTTTGGCTGATATTTGGTCTGATCTACAAATTGACGGTTATCCAACCATTGCAGAGTATATTGATCCAGACAAATAAGAGCTAGAGTCAAGGAGCCTTTTATTACAAGATCAACGTTGGATCGCCGATCATCTTCGTACAAGTCAATATTTTACTCAAATTGTGAAATGTGAAAATCATTCTTGTTGTCGGACTATTAGAAGCTCTAACTTTACTCTAATTGGAGCAAGATTTCTTCCGCCACCTGTCCCTGTCAACCAAACAAGAGACGGGCTCAAAGCAGTAGTCTCAGAAGGAGCAAAAGAATTGTTTCCATCATTCGTCTTTATGCTCATTGCATCAAACATTGAAAATATTCTTCCTCGTACTGCCAAAGGATTTCTGATTTTGCCGAATGATGCGTTTTGTCCACTGCTGAATGGTTAGATGAAAATGAAGTTGACGCAACGAATTTGATTGTACCTCAAGAATACGATATCCTTTTAGAGCACGGAGAGCATTCACTACCTATCGTTTCAATCGATGATCATTTCAAGAACCCATGGGAAGATTATATTAAAGATATAAAATACTATTTGCTTAGTTAATTATTTAATGAGATATCGACTATTATATAAAATAACTTGATGAGATCTACTATTATATAAATGTATAATTTAGTCAGAAAAAAAATTGAAGGTTTTTAAGCATTTTTATTGTTTTTTAGAGAGGAATGGGGGAGGGGGAGTACACAAAAAATGACATCATATGTAACGGGGGGTTGGCCAAAAATTGACAGAGTTTGATAAAGGGGGAGGGGAGTTGAAAAATTGAGAAAAACACTGACATCATTTATGGATGACCCCAAATAGAACAACTTTTAACTGTTCATAACACTCTATCAGTGGCGGATCCTGCATTTTTTGATCTTTGAGATAGCTAACTTCCAGAAATGGAGCTAACTCCAAACATTTATATGTTTATACTTATGTCAAATAATGAGAGTTTGCAAAAAATTGCGATGATTGGAGGCTGGGAACAAAAAAGCCCCAAAATATTTGCTACACCTGCCCCAAACGTGGGAGCGACAAGTTTATAAAATATTTTTTGTACTATTCTCAACTAGACTTATATTCATCGATAATTAGTTTCATAGTATTATCTCTCAGCGTTCAAAAATTATGACCATATAAAAATTATAACCCCCTCAAATTGAGGGGGATTTAAACTTTATATGGTCATAATTTTTGAACGGTGAGAGATAATACTATGAAACTTAAAAATTATCGATTAATATAAGTCTAGTTGAGAATAGTATAAAAAATGTTTTATCAACTTGTTGCTCTCACGTTTGGGGCAGGTGTAGCAAAAATTTTGGGGCTTTTTTGTTCCCAGCCTCCAATCATCGCAATTTTTTGCAAACTCTCATTATTTGACATAAGTATATATATAAATGTTTGGAGTTAGCTCCATTTCTGGAAGTTAACTATCTCAAAGATCAAAAAATGCTGGATCCGCCACTGTCTATATGTTTCCATTAATTTCATTAGCTTCTACTGCTTTGTTTTTTGTAAGAGATTTATAGGCTTTTTCAAACTCTTCAAAATAACTCATTAGAATAAATGCAATTATCTGTAGGTACTAAGAAATTACCAAATAAGGCTTTGGTGAATTTATTAAATTCTTGAGCTGTAATACTAGGCTCATATATGCTTTTCAACTTTAATGGTAAGAAGTTTAAGCATGATTTTTGTTTTCCAGTGATTTCTTTTATTATTTCCCAAATGTGTTGGGAGTTATTTTTAGCTTTATCAAGAAGTTTTGAGTAGTAATTTTTTTTTTAACTTTTTTCGAACTTTTTCAAACAAGTATTTGTAGTTTTTGTATGTTTTTTCACCCGCGGTTAATTTTGTTTTTAAATATTTTATTTATAGTTTTTGTTTTACTTTAGATAATTTTTTAAAACCCTTGGTAATCCAAGGTGAATTTATTTTAGTCTTTTTGGGCTTAAAATCTTTTCACAAATTGGGCTTAAAGTCTTTTTACAAATTGGAAAGTTAGCATCATAAATGGAATAAAATGTTTAAAAAAAATTTTTGTTAATAATGTTTGCATTGCAGTCTATTTGCTTCCAATGCAGTAACGACAATTGTTATTTAAACTGTTCTGCGTGGTCAAAAATACGTTCTGCGTGGTCAAAAATACGTTCTGCGTGGTCAAAAAAACGTTTTTAATTTTTTTGTTGCTGAATTTTTATTTTGGAGCTTAATTGAATTGCTAAAAAAATTGGAAAATGGTCAGATATATCTGTTTTTACAATTCTTTTTTGAATATCATTGTTAAAGATATCTGTTGTGATGATGTAATCTAGCAGAGTCGCTGATTTTACGGTGACTCTAATAGGGCGGTTGATCAAGGGTACAGCTCCTGCTTCAAAATTTTAGTCATAGAAATTCTTCTCATAACTAACTAACATAAATAACTCATTTAAGGCGCCTCTTTTTTTGGCAACTTGAATTTTATGTTATTTTATGTTTCGAGCATTCGCCAAAAATCTGGCCTGTGAAAAGTATAGAAATATATAAAAATAAATCCAGTTTTGTCTATCAATTATTTCTATCAAAATCAAACTCTGGCATCAAACTCGAGGCTTTCATTAATACTTGCTCACTTTCAAAGAAAAATCTTGATGAATCATAAAGTTTCGTTAACATAATAACACGCAAACTTTTGATATCCGTATAACAAAACTTTGCTAGTAAATATGGATCGTGTTTTTATTTTGTTTTTCTTTTTTTTTTTTTGGTAAATAAAATCACATTAAACTTTGTTTAAAATAGTATCTTATTTTCAACTGCCTAAGGTTTTTGGTATTTGATTTAACTAATTTTCAACTTCCTTGCCGCTATGCTAAAAAAAAAACACACACACAATCATACACACAAACATACACATAATGTATGTATGTATTTTTAAGTTATTAGATATACAAATAAAATTATTTATTGTTTGGTGAAGTTGTTTCACATTACCAAATTGCTGGAAATAAATGTAGTTTATTGAATTCAAACCAATGATCTAATTTCGTTTTGGATAGCTTTAGAGCATTGATGGCGTTTCTGTGGTTTCTTAATTATTGTAGTTGATAATGACTTAAAAAGATTTTTCTGCTAAATTGTCTGAAGAGTCTTCGTGTTTGGCATTTTTTGTAAGATTGTCATAGATTTTAAAGATCATTAAGATTTCAAACTTCAATGGGTTCAATCAATGCTATGTTGCATATATTAAGAGTTGCTTTGCATTGTGTAAATACTAAGAATAGTGATATTGTTGGCGCTATGTTTCGGCATCATGCTTCAAAAGTTCTGTTAGAACTGAAAAAAGTTTCTGTTACAACTGCAAAAGTAAAGTATTTGAACCACATTGCGAAGAACTGTTTGCTTGAAAACAACTCTTCTCAAAAGAAGATTTTTTATTGCTTAAAGGTGCAGTAAAATAAGTGCAGAAGCGCGGGATCTGTGCCACCTCGTTTTTACCACGATGAAATCAACGCATTATCTAATATTTCTTTGAAAGTTAATGGTATGGTAGCAACAGCTACGGTAAAAACATAATGATCAAAGTCAATATTAAGTCAAAATTTCTAGTTCAGAAATTACAATGAATGCCTAAACTTTTCAAAGGGGTAACATTTGAAGCAAACATTCATCAATGTCACTCTTGAGGTTGATAGTGACGAAGTTATTTTAGTGGATTTTTCACTAAATGCTCAGAATAAGTTCAGCTAAGTTAATAGGATTTCTCATTTCTCTTTTAGGAAAGACGAAGTTTGCGTCCAGTTATTGGGATAAAGCAGTATTAAACAAAGATAAAGTTAACAAACTTGAAATTTAAAAGAAGGTAATAGTTTTTCAGATTCCTTGATCCGTTTTTACTAGGTCTTTAACGCTCTTACTTAAAAATCAAGATAAAAGTTAAAAGCGTCGAGTGAAATGTTAATACGAAAAAAATAAAAATAAAAAGCGTGTTGCAGCAACTAATTGAAGAATATGTTGTTAATATTGATGTAAAACTTGTTCCTTCGAAAAATAATTTTGCTGACGCATTAACAAGAGTTGCACCAAAATGGTTAAAAAAATTACCTTGTGGTGAGCTGGTATTTTACAATTACAATTACAATTACAATTACAACCATTGTATTGGGGAAGCAGCGGGGAAGCCAAATCTATTTCCAATATACATACCAAAAGTGGACACTTTGAGGTGAGTCAAACGTTAAAATATCTTCATAAAACGATTCCAACTGTTACCATAAAAACTTTAGCCTCGCAAACTGCCGAGTTGCAGTTTGCGAGGAAGTGTTGCAGTTGTTAGAATACAACGTCTTATTTATGTTACGAGGAGCATCGTCTAAAAATATTGATAGATAATGAGACGACGTTCAAAATTGAAGAAATAAGGAGTTTTTTTTAGATATTTGGGGAGTGCGTATTAGGGTTTTAACTAATTATCCCAAAGAAAAAGGAATGTGCAAAGAAACCATCGTACTCTTAAGAGAATAGGAGAACGAGCAAAAATGTCGATACCGGAAGCAGAGTCAGCTTCAATTTAAATTCATTAAACGTTGTTAGTATTTTACGTTCATTTACGAGTATTTTGTTTCTTAAATTCGATCCTCTAATTAAAAACTCGGTTGCCGCAAATATAGCTTATAGCTTATGAGTTGTAATACTCAGGCCCACACAGAGACTTTGTTGTGCCCTGGGTCAATTTTGATCGGTGCCCTAAACTTTTGATTCCTGGGTATATTTAATTAAGCATGAATTTCACTGTTTTTTGTCCGTATGTCCATATCATATTACAAGTTAATGAAAACAATAATTATTTTTGTATTAACTATCGCTGCATATAAGCACTCTATACTTGAACTTGGTTATATATATGATAAAACGAGAATACAAATAACAATGAATGGAATTATATATTTCATCAATAAAATGTTAATTATGAAGACTAGTCAAATCACACTAATTTCACTTTGCGGGTTTTCTTCTTTGCGAAACTAGAGATAGCATTTTCGTACGACAATGTCTTGGCAAGGTCGTTTTCAATTGAAATCACCATAAGGTTAATATGTCGTTCTTCAGCCATTATTAATCGCAATTTGGATTTGATGGGAGCTAGCTTACTGAAAGAGCTGATTCCTTCAGCCACTGAAACTTTGTATTTATATTTTGGATTGTATTTAAATGCGAAGCAAAATGCTGATTGAAGGAAATATTGACTGAAAATCTTTCTGGTAGGTTCTGTTAAGCAACTTGATAGAAGGTAGAGGTTCTATGCTCGCACTCCATCTTGTTTGGGGCGTTTGGTGAAGGGAATCCCCAATTGCCTAGTCAAAATTCTCTAGCGCATGGGGCTACTACTAAAAAGGTTATACAACGATTGGATGTTGCCAAAATAGTTCTTGACTACAGTAAAGGATTCTGTTGAATGAACGCCAGCTAAATTGAGACTATACGCGCTGCAAGGCATGAACAATGCTAATTGCAAAAACAGTTTCACCACATGCCATAATAAACTCATTTTGAGTTCTCAAGCTCAAATAGTGCGCTTGCATTCTTGTTCCTTTTTTTTTTTTTTTAATTTTATTTTCGTCATTTTACACATTTTACAATGTTATCTATAAAATTTAAACAAATATATATAATTACAAGCTGACTGGGGCAAGTAGAAGTCAAAATGACTTATCATCAAGCCCCTTTGTGAAATACAAAAAAATACAATTAAATTTTACTTCTTCCAATATTATATAAAAGAGTGAAACTAATAAGTTTAAAAAAAATAAAAATATGGTTAGAAATTTTAGAAGGTTAAAAAAGAACTTAAAGTTAAAAAAAGAAGAAATTTAAGATAAAGTTAAAATATAAAATAACAAATAAAAAATTACAAATCTGTACATATTCGTATACATATTAAAGACAATAAACAAAACAAAACAAAAAAATTTAATTCGCTTCATATGCATATACATATTCGATACAATATTAAAATTAAATAAAGTACATAAAAAATTAAAAATACAAAATTATCTCAATTTTTTTAAAAAAAAATGAGAGAATGTACGTAATGTTTAAATTTAGTAAGTGTTTTTTTATAGTTCTTTTAAATGTAGCAATAGATTTTATTTTTTTCATATTTTCGTCAAGAACCGAATTCCACAAGCGTGGTCCCCGGCATATAGTTGAGAAGTCAGATTTTTTGAGTGATGTTAGTGGGATGTAGTAATTACTCATTGAATGTCTTGTTTCATATTTATGATTAATTCGAGTGAAACTTTTGAAAAAATATTTTGGAACCATTTCATTTTGAAGTTTAAACATAAACAACAAGTTATGGTATATATTTAGTTTGTATACATTTAGAGCATTTATTTCCTTGAGTAACGGCTCGGCACTTTCGTATCTACTTGCGCCTAAAACTAATCTACTTGCTTGCTTTTGTTTTGTATAAATAAATTTTAGGAAAGATAAATGATTGTTTGCCCAGGCAATATTACAATAGTTAATATGACTATTTATAAATAAAAAGTATAAATTTTTTAAACATAAATTATTTAAAAGATGTTTTGTCTTGTACATAATCCCCAGGATCTTTGAAACTTTGTTCTCGACTAGCTTTATTTGGCTTTTCCAATTTAAATTCTCATCGAAAATTATTCCTAGTATTTTGATTGAAAAAACTCTTTTTATTTTAATATTGTTAATTGTTAGTTCAGGTAATTTGAGTGGAAGGTTCTCGGATTTAGATGACTTAGCAAACAAAATATATTTCGTTTTTTCAATATTTAATGAAAGTTTATTTGCTTCAAACCACTCATTAAGATATATTAATTCTGTGTTTACAATATAAAAAATATTTTTTAAATTTGAGTCAGAAAAGAAAACATTTGTGTCATCAGCAAAAATAATATAATTAACACTAGAAGCCCCAAGGTGGATCAATTGATCCAATCACGACTTTGATACTTTGCTGAAGCTAAAATTTTAATGTTGATAAAATGATATTTTATGACTTTTATTATTTAGATATAATTTACTGAAAAGCGGAAAAACTACATAAAAAACAGATTCAGAGATGCGACTGAAAAATTTTTATACCTAATAAACCTAAGCTGGATCAATTGATCCACCTTACAGAAAACGTGCATATACATAACAATTTTAGTCAAATAATTAAGGTTATTTGCAATGTTTACATATATTTGACAAGAACTTTCCACAAACAGCTTTCTTACAATTTGCACATACTGTTGATGTCAGATTACGTTTGCAGTTTGTTTTTATCTGACATCTCAAACGAATTGATAATTGTGTATTACTGTGGTAACTATTGTGGTATTACTGTTGGCAGCAAGTAAAGATTTTCGGTGAGTATTATTTGCTTCTCTTAACTGTTCAGATAAAGTGTAAAGAAACTTTCGTCTCGAAATTTTTTGTTGTGTAACTTTTTTAAAAATGATCCAAGCGTTTACACCGGTCAAGTCCGAAATATTGAAGAAAACAGCTAGCGGCCAGCGTCGGCACCCAGATTTTGTTGAGATTTGTCGACACATTGAATCTAAAATATCAACTCCACATTTGTTCGCATTGTAATAAAGTATTCCCTTCGGTTTCTTCTTCCCATCACTTTGCTTAGTCGCCCCTCTATGAAGTGTTGATAATAAAATTACAGTTTTTTTTTCTTTGCCTGGTAGACAACCAAGTTCAATGGTCCGTTTATGTAGAAATTCGAATCGTAAAGTGGTAGTGGAATAAATGCTGGAATTTCTTTTCTACTATGCTTAACTGCTCCAACAATTGACGTTTTCTTTTGCAAAAGTTTTGTTGCAAGATCGACACTTGTAAAAAAGTTATTTTTAGTAACATTATACCCGCGGCCAAAATAAGGTTCCACTAGTGACATGACCTCATGAGTACCCAAATTTTCTACACGGCTTTCATCTTTACCTAGATACGGTTTGATATTGGGACAATATTTATTCTTTAGATTAGCTAAAATCCAGAGTTTGATTCCAAACTTGTCCGGTTTATTAGGCATATAATGTGTAAAGCGACATCGAGCTTTAGTTGGGAACAACTGTTCATCAATTGTTTAAGACTCCTCAGGTATATAGCATTTTTGACTGTTTTCTATAAATCTTGCCAGCACCCATGACATAAGAGCAAATTTATCACTTTAGAGGAGCTCTCTACGTTCTGAACGTATATAAAAATTAATGTTTTTTATGATGTCTTCAAATAGAGAACGCGGCATAGTTTCTATAAAAGCTTTGTTGCCATATTTTTCAGACCAAAGGAATTTAACTGGAAAATTTCTTGCGTTCATGCATCCGCGAAGATATATCAAGCCTATGAAAGCATCAAGTTCAATGCCGCTAATATTCCATCCTTCATTTGATAAATAGGCAGAAAAAATAGTGCATTTTTGATAAAGCGTGTAAATCCTTCATCCATAATTAGTCTAAATGCATCAATAGGTGTCAAAACATTACGACAATAAGAAGTTGTTCCGCTCTTGGCAGTAAACACATTTTGAGTTTGAAATCTTCCAGTTACCTCAATTTTTGACTCAATAGTTCATTTTACATCATCTCTTTGAGTTTTAGCAGTTAAATCATTACTCCCACCGCATGAGTTTTCTTCTACGTCATTATTGCTCCAACTTTCTGAATTGTAAATAAAAGTATTAATTTCATTGCCATCAGAAAGATTATCTTCAACAACATCTGCCTCGTCATATTCTTTTGTTGAATCTGATTCATCACCCTTGTCAATTTTCGAGTGTTCTTGTAATATGAACAAACACTGTTGCGCCGTCACACGTTTTGGACGTTGATATGTAACTGATTGGTCAATTGAAAGAGGATGTGCTACAACAGAGTTTTTTGATGATGAAGCGTTTCATTATAATATCATTAGCTTTTACGATTATTTTCTCCAGGGCAATATAGTAGTAAGTTTCATAGTGTAAAACAGTAATATTAGTGTACTGTGGTAGCAGTATATGTATACCATATATGCGAGAACAATATTTTATTTTATTCGCTAATATTTTCATTTTATTTCATTTTTTTCCGTTTAAATAATCTGTTTGAATAATTTAGATAATATGCTAGTAATCCAGATTTTTTGGCAAATCTTCTAAACTTCTACTTATTTTGAGCATAAAACCTATGTATATATATGTAAGGTGAAAGAAATTTATATATTTTATTTAATTTACATCAAAATTAACAGTTTTAACTGTTAGTTTCATAAATTTAAACAAGAAAATAAGTCTAAATGCATATAAATATTAAGTTGGATCAATTGATCCACTTTGGGGTTTCTAGGTATATAAAAAACCTGAGGCTTCTAGTGTTAAGTATTTTTGAAGACAAATAAATATCATTAATATAAATTAAAAACAGCAGGGGTCCAAGTATTGATCCTTGGGGAACTCCGCAATTTATTGATTCAAATGGGGAACATGTTAAGTCGTATTTTTCATAAGTTCCTTGTTTTTGGTGTTGAGAAACTTTTTCTAGATGAAACTGAAGTGCCTTATTGTGTTTCCCCAACAGCTCAAGGATGGATAAAAAATTACCATCGTCATAGTTGTCCAGCATGTTTGATGAACCTACACAAAAATGAACATAATATTGAAATAAAGATCACATCTAGATTAATATTCCAAGCAATATTAAAACTATTTTATGAACATACACTCCTAACACGTCTCGAAAACTTAGATTTTTCAAAACTAAATGGAGAGTGGCGACCAAGACGCAGCGTAAAACTTCATACCACTTAAATGCTTCATTTCTTATTGATTTTTCAAGTTCTGAACCCTTTCTGATTTTTCAAGGCTTCAGAGGCTGATTTCCAGACGATTAGCTTTCTCCAACTATCTTTTATTCCGCCATTTCACATCAAGAGGAAAGACTGAAATCCAGGGTCAAAATTATGCTTTTGTCCAAAAAAAGAGCAGGGAAAACAAACAAAAGCTTTTGCATTTCCACTCCAGATAAGTCAGTCTCTGTTAATTTGCTCTCCGTTGAGAGAAGTTTCGTAAAAAACTGAGACAGGAACTTTTTTGTTTGTTGAATCTCTAGAAAAAAGTGCCGGATTTTGAAGTGGTCCATTTAGTATGACTAGATCACGTTCGACTTTAGATAAAACCCACTTCCACAAAGCGGGGTCGTTTCTAACTACTTAATCACCCATTGCTTCTTGATCCTAAATTAAATAAAAAGCATTTGTGGTATGTTTTCAATATCTGCAGATATTAAACGATGTGTTTTTAGAATCTGCAGATATTAAATGATATGTTTTAAGTATCTGCAGATGTTAAATGCTATGCTTTTAATATCTGCAGGTTTTTTATAACCCACCCGATTATCATCTTCATCTTCAGAGACCGTTGAAAAATTTGAAGGGGAAGATGGCTTGGAGTTGGACTCAAGGGTTTATCAACGCTGTTGGTACATGGTCCATCTAAAACAGAACTGTTTTTAATGAAAAGTTTTGGAATTATGAATATAAGATTGTGAATAAAAAAATTAAGCTGTTAACCTATACCTTGACTGCTTAGTCGGACATAGATTTATTAGATGCCTTTTTTTCTGAACTTTATCGAAGCCACACTCTTCCAGTGTACGTTTGTTTTTGTATTATTTTACTACTTTTTCTACAGCTTTTTTTCTGCCTTGGGATCCTGAATCGTGCTTTTGACAACTGGACCATGACGTTTTACTCTAAGATGTGTGTTACTTATATTTAAATACAAAGTTTTTTATTTATTTCGAAATCGAAAATAATTTTTTACATAGAATTTAATTCTCAAAGGAATTAAAGAGCAAAAAAATTAAATGTAATCACAAAGTCAAATTATTTGGAATGAATGTATTGAGAAAGAATATTTGAAAACTTAACTGACTTATGTAACATAACATTAAAATAAATAGAAATAAAAAAAATAAAAATAGAAATTGTGAAATTTCCATTTTTTTTCTTTAAATATCTTCGCTTCGAACAAAGCTGCAAGCAACCGCTATTAGAGTTAGAAGTTACTAGAAGAGAAAAGATGATGACTGTAGAGCAAGATAACAATTGACAGACAACTTAAAAGATTGCAAATTATATGAATCAGGAAAGCAAGATGAAGGAAGTGGTTTTCAAAGAACTAATGTTCGAGGAATCCGGAGTAAGAAAGTGTCGAGCTCGATAAAGAGATGCAACCTTAGCAGATGCTAATTTTGCAACGGATTTAGTTTATGGTTTCCAAGAAAGATCGGTAAGTAAGAGTTAGTCCTAGAAGATGAAGGATAGATGACTCGTCGAGTACATTACCGTTCATAAATATAGGAAGATCTAAATTATTGTGATAACGATTGGCTGAAAAAATTGAGTTTTATTGAATTAAAGTTCACCAGCCACTGTGAGCCCCATGTTGTAGCAGAAGTGAGATCCTTTTCAAGCTCAAATGTCCCCTCCAAGCAATCAGAGAGTGTTGGCTTCTTATCATGACAATAATAAATGGTAGTATCATCAGCGAACAATGCCACCTTAGATGTGAGAATAACTGGAAGATCGTTAATAATTTAAATTTAAATTTCATTTCATGTTATAAAATTTTAAAAATCTTACAAAGCATCTTCCTTTGCAAATAATATGCAAATAATCTTCTTTTTTGTCCGTTTGATAATTTGTCTTTTTAAAAGTTTACCGTTTGATAAATTTACAATGAATACATACTACATATATAAATTTAGGCTGGAGTAAAAAGAACACATAAATAAATATATTCATAATCCGTTTTAAAATACATATAAATTTTGCAAAATGCAAAAATGTCTTTAAAAGAACGTGAAACTATAGTCGATTTTTACTGATTTAAAATAAAAGTAATATACATATATATTAATGCATACACATTTTTTTATAATAATGTTTGATATATTATTTAGTGATAAAAACAACGTTTTTTTTTTCTATTTTGAATTAAATTTCGAATAAAATATATTTGAAGTCTGTTGTAATAAATTCTTATAATAATAAGAGTCTTTTAGATTCTGTTTTAAATTTCTCCAAGGAGTAGTGCTTGTTATTATTATAAAAAATTTTAATAAAATCTTTTATTGAGGATCTCATATACCCCCTATGTCAGTGTGCATAGATAAAATGTACCTAATGCCAACCCCCTCCCCTCTGGGCGGCCCTGGTGATACTAGTATTATTTGAATATCAGTTAATGATTCTGATTTATTTTGATTAACCGTAAAAATTTGTATGAACAATTATTTTATAAATTTTGAGCATAAAAACTAGAAAATGTTAAATATTTATTTGTTTGTAATTCAGTATATACAACTTAGTAAATAATCGTTGAAAACGTCTAAAATGACTATTAGATACAATTCTGCAAATTTTTGCATATATAAAATAGTATTTTATTAGATGCAGTACTAATAAATTTTAATTTTAATAGTACTGCATCAAGCAATGTTTGCGTAATTAAGATATAAAAAAATATAGTATATTAATTTGTATCTGAGTTACGCATATAATAAATAACCTATATTTATTAGTAATTAAATATAGATTTAAAATGTTGTAAACAAGTTACATTTAAAAAGATATCGCTGTATAGACTAGACCAATACTCTTTACAATTCTCCAGGATATTATAATTACTTTATTAAACTTTTGTCAAGAAGTTAAGAAATTTAAATGAGAATTCTTTTCTTATATCGTAATTGTCAATACAAAGCTTTTGAATTTCGTCTCGCTTAGGATGACGATGAAAAAAAAATTGTCTATAAATGAAACCACTGTATTTTTGATCGATCCACTGCGCGTGTGGAATAAAATATTTTAAAAAACATTTTAAATACAAACTGGTTGGTTGATATAAAAAAGATATGTAAACGGTTTAATTAAAATGAAACATCTGGTATAGTATGTAAACTTATCCTCTTTCTTATAATAATTTACAATATTTCTAGGGGTTATATATACCCTCGTTATTCAAGTAATATAAAAAACCGTTAAAAAAACAAACAAATAATAAAACTTCAATGCAATGTGTTCTTGCGTCTTAAAAAAGAAAAATAAGGTTTCCAAAACGACGATGTGACGTAATCACCGTGGTCTTCATTCAAACCACCTTCACCCGGAGAACACTGGTGAAACTGTATTTCCAAGGACTCTCTCACTTTTCTCTTAAAATAGTCTTTCTCTACTTTAACAGTGTTGTTATTATTCCAGCCAAAGGCACCATGGCAATTTCTGGAATGCCCCGCTACGGCCGAATTTTTCCATTTTCCCTCAAAAGTATGTTTTTGATGTTGGCAAATGCGAGTTGAAACCTTGAGTTTTGTTTCACCTACATAGAGCTTTCCACACGAACACTCCAGTTTGTATACTCCAGGATAAGAGTTCTTGGGAAGTCGAGGCATGTTTTTTTGAGTTATTAATTGTTGAAGGTTTTTTGGTGATTTAAAAACTGGACATTTAAATATCTGTTTTAATTGATTACTTAATTTTGGTACCCATGGTAGAGAAATATAATTTGGTTCTAGTTTATTGATGTTATTGTTGTTGTTTTGTTGATTATTTTGCTTATTGTTTTTTATTTTTTTGACAATGTTTTAAAGTATTTTCTTGTTATAACCATTTTCTGTAAACATTTTTGTTAGAAACTTTAATTCGTGATTTATGTGTTCTTTACTGCATAATGCAAAAGCTCTTTGGATAAAACCTTTAAATACACCATAAATTATTTTTGGATCGTGACAAGAATGCGGCTTTATTTGCACATTAGTAATTGCATCTTTGCGATAGATATTAAAAAGATATGTTCCGGATTTGTTATTTGTTATTGAGAGATCGAGAAAATTTATTGCGCGTGAATCACTTTCTTTTTCAATTGTATATTTGATATTTGTGTGTTGATTATTTAACAAGTCGAGAAAACGTTCTGATTCTGCCTCATTTATAAAACGGGAATGGATATCATCTACATACCTTTTAAATGATTTTACACATATCGGTGGTGTAAGATATTGTGCCTGTAGTAACGCTTTTTCTTCATAATGTTGTAGAAAACTCTCTGCCATTACTACCATTAATGATAAACCTATAGGACCAGCATCTTCCAATGTGTGTATGTTGTTTTCATGTAAAAAATAACAATTTGACAAACACAAATCTAAAAGTATTTTTATTTCTGAAAAAGATAATTTTGATTTAAAGACAGGACTGTTACGGAGCTGTTCTAATAAAATATCGATTGATTCTTTAACTGGTATTGAAGGGTAAAGATTAACAATATCGAAGGAAACTTGAAATTCACCAGGATCGATATACCATGATTGAGCACATTTAACAAACTGTTTTGAATTTCGAAGTTTTGTTTTGTTAAGATTGGAGGTAGGTTGGATGAGATTTACTAAATAATTTGATAATTTATATGTAGGTGATCCTATTGTGCTTACTATAATTCGCATTGGGTAGTTATTAGTTGGTTTGTGTGCTTTGATGACACCATATAATCGTGGAGGAGTGGCGTCACTTGGATAAATTGATCTATATTCATTTTTTGTAAACTTTGTTTTCAGATTTCGTAAAGTATTCTGAACTTTGCGAAGGAGTTTTTGAGTTGGATCATAGTTTATGATTTTAGATTTTCCAAGTTGTTCTTCAATTTTTTTAAGAGCATTGGTTTTATTAATTCGAACAAAGTCTGATCCTTTATCGAACGGATAAATACTAATTGTGTTGCTAGACTTAAGTTCTTTGAGAGCTTTAAACTGATCCTTATCTAAATTTGTACAAACCGGTTTATGAATTTTCAAAACTCGAAGTACATCTTTTCTAAGTTTATTTGCATCAGTATTTTTGTTTGAATATTTTAACTTTAAAGCTGCCGTTTCAGTTATACTTATTATATCCATATATGGAACTTTACTCGGAATTGGAACAAAGTTAGGTCCTAAATCTAGTAATTTTTTGTGATGTGTTGGGATATTATCAGCACATAAATTAAGTGTTACTTCTTTTATTTTCTTTGGTTATCATTATCTTTATATCTACTTTCCTTGATTAATAAATCAAATTTGTTTTTTAGTTTATTTCTCGATCGCAAAAACATATATTCGTAGGACTTATCTGTAATGTTTGTAATTTTTTGAAAATCTTTATTATTTACACATGATTTTATAAATTCTTCTAACTTTTTGATTGAAATTATGTTGTTGAAATTATATGGTGTCATCAAAGCACACAAACCAACTAATAACTACCCAATGCGAATTATAGTAAGCACAATAGGATCACCTACATATAAATTATCAAATTATTTAGTAAATCTCATCCAACCTCCAATCTTAACAAAACAAAACTTATAAAGCTTATCTAAGATGTTAACTTTTAAAAAATATGTAAACGGTTGAAAATTAAATTATCTGAAATTTTTTATTTACCAAAACAGTTTTTTTACAACAAATTTTGTTTTACAAAATTTAACATTAAGTTGTACGAATTGCGATAAAAATGTTTCCATATTAAAATTATCTTGCAAATATAATATAAATAACTGTTAGAAATATATTTTTATAACCATATATAATCTTTAAACCATATTTTTATTAAAGTTTTTAATGTCTCGTAACTAAATAAAGTAATAAAGTAATAAAGTAAATACAAAAATTATCGCTCTATTCGCAGATATTGAGCAGAATATAGAATACTATTCTTCAACTGTATTACCTGCGGTTGTTAGCATTTAAAAAAAAGGCGAAAAAACAATGGCTAGAAAGTTTTAAAATAAAGTCTATAAAAAATTTTTCAAAAACTAAATTAAATGTTCGTTAAACTATTACTAAAGGATAGGTTATAAATTATTTTTAAGTTTATTACTAAAGGACGGATGATTAAGTTACTTTAGGTTTATTACTACACCTTTTCAAGATGTAATTGAGAAACGTAAGATGTAATTGAGAAGATGAAAGTCGTAATTAAGAAACGTAAGATGTAATTTATAACATGAAAGATGTAACTTAGAAGATGAAAGTTGTAATTAAGAAACGTAAGATGTAATTGAGAAAATAAAAGTTGTAATTGAGAAAAGTATAAAGAATACAAAGTTCTTTGTATTTTGAAGTGCTAATATACTTTTTAATTTAAGGCTGGAAATAGTAATATAATATCAATAAAATATAAAAAGTCATGATAAAGGCATCTGAGGTTTAGGCGGTAACTTGAAAAATCTTATTAGGTATCAATTAAAACTTTTTTTTATTTTTGTTTGTGAAAAATTTAATTGAGATTTCAGATGAATAATAGATAAAATTTATTGGGAATCGTTTAAAGGATTTGGACGACCAAATCCTCTAAACGATTCCCAAATGTAACCCACTGGTTTAACAAAACCAACATCCACTCGTTACAAGAATCTGCTTTAAATGATTCTCAACAAGTTTCATCATGACGACATTTTTTGTTGATATAGCTGCAATCAAATGTATGTTTGTTCCTTTTAAAGAAGGTATTTTCATTATTGCTCTCTTCCCCTGTTTGGCACGTCCTTACGTTTTTCTACAAAAAAATTAAAACTTGTTTCATTCTACCTGATGATCATTTGTGATGTGTTCGTTAATGTTCCTAACATATTCAGCTCTTTTTTATTTGTTGTCATTACTATTCATTGTAGTAGGCTAAGGAGCCTACTAAAAAAGTGCGCAAGGGTGCACTTTTTTTAAATGAAAATAGTCTGCCTTCGAGGTAATTGGCAAAAGCGGTTGTACTGACGCTAATATTAAATTTTTCTAATACCCTTGTTTTAATGACCACCAGTGTCAAATGACAGTCATTTTCAACTCATGTTAGTGTTTCTTCGATTTAATCACCGGGTAATTTTTTTGCTTTAAAACTACCTCTTCCAATAAAATTTAAATTTCTGCTGCGGACCCAATTATATGCTGTCTTATATTTGAGACCTAAAGTTTGCGCCAGAGTCACCCAATCGTTGTTTCGCTCAGCACATTCAATTACTCTTCTTCTATCATTCGATGAAGATAAAATATAATGTTTTCTTTCAACTTGTTCAGTTGTATGCATTTCATGTCTACAAATTGGAATAAGTGGTTCTGGTTGTTCCAGAAGTAGTTGAAAACAAAATTGGTGAAATAAATGCTTGCACGGATTTAATTGAATAACAGACTTTCAATTCCATTACTGTATTACTGTATTGCTGGTGCATACAAACTAGGGCTGTAAATCCGGGCTCGTGTTTGTGATCGGCTCGACAAGAGTTCGTTCATGTTCGGCTCGAATGGTAAACGAGCCGGGCTTGAACAAAAAATAAGGCTCGTTTATTAAACGAGCCGAGCTTGAACATCATTGGCTCGTTCATATAGGCTTGATTAAAGCTCGAATATATATATATATATATATATATATATATATATATATATATATATATATATATATATATATATATATATATATATATATACATATTTATATTTATTTATATTATAATAATATATATGTAATAAATAAAATTGTGATATTATATATATTAATATATAATAAAAATTATTTACAAACGAGCCTTTAACGAACAATTTTTTTTTACTAAACGGGCTTTAAACTAACAGGTTACAATAATTATTTCGAGTTTTAAACCGGTCAAGCTCGAGCAACATGTTAAACGAGCCGAGCCCAAACAATATTAAAGCTTAACGAGCCGAGCTCGAACAAAGAATCTTATGTTCGAAACGAGCTCGAGCCGAGCCTGAACACTCTTAATATGTAAACGAGCCAAGCCAAGCCTTGGCAAGCTTGGCTCGTTCGGCTCGATTTACAGGCCTAATACAAACGCTAAATTTGATATTATCAACTTATTAAAATGCATGTCCAAGAAGATCTTTTATGACCTTTAAGCTTACATTGAATTCGCAGTTACAAATAATGTATTCTCATTTACATATTACAATTTCTTAATTACAACTTTTGTTTTTCAAATTACATATTCCAATTTCTTATTTACATTTTGGGTTTCTCGATTACATTTTAAACTTTCTTAATTGCTTGTTGTGTTTCTTAATTACATATTGCGACTTCTAAATTACATATTGTATTTCTCAATTACATCTTACTTTTCTTAATTACAACTTTCAAGTTCTCAATTACATCTTGAAAAGGTGTAAAGGACGGATGATTAAGTTATTTTTTATTTATTTTTTGTTACTAAAGGACGGATAATAAAGAACTTCAAATTTATTACTAAAGGACGGATAAAAAAGTAAATTTAAGTCTAGGAACATTAATGCTTTTTTCAGGGTTTATTCTTTTTTAGTAGTTTATTTTTCATTTTTATAACAACTTTTTATTAACTTTTTAAATTGTTGATTTGAAATTTCATTGTTTAGTTATATTTATTTAGATAAAAAACAATATTTTTTGTTAAGTAAAATATTTTTATTCATATTTTATATTCTTTGAAAGTATTTACACTTTTATATTACAAAATTATATACATTTATTTAAATAACATTTATTCTATTTACTTTTATTACTTTACAGTAATTTTTTCATTTAATGTTATAAACTTTTTAATCTTTTTAATAGCATCCTTTTCATGTTCAAATAAGGTACTCTCGGCAGATTCTTGAAATTGAAATTTATTCATCAGCAGAGTTTTCCATTTAGAGAAAGGAACCATCGGAAAAAACATATTCCAATCATAATTAGAGAGAGCTAATTCAGGATACTCTAAGCATTCCTCACCAACCATTTTAAACTCAGATAAAGGATTAAAATCGATTTCCGGAGTTTTAAGTAATGTATTAAAATTCTCGTGCAGCTTTTCAATGCTGACAGCATTTTTATTTATAATAAATTCTTTCACAGATTGCTTAAATATAATAAAAATATTTCATCATTTATGTTCATAATTACGCTGTTACAAATTTTAATAACATTATCTTACAACAGTGATTCTTAACCATTGTGCCGCGGTACTTTTGCGTGCCGCGAAGTTCTAAAAGTGTGCAAAATTTTAAATATGGTAACACTGTGGACCAGAAGGCATATTAGGTTTGATGGAGTGTCACCTGGGATTTTTTTACTGATTAAGTATTGTTTTCATTATACTAACATGATTTAATCATATTTAAAATCACTTTCACTTGCTAAGAGTGAAAAAATCACAAAACTATGAACCCCCTCCCCCAACAACAAAAATGAGGGGGTCGTTAATTTTACATGGCCACAACTCTTGAATGCCAAAGTATTTGTTGATGAAATTTGAAATCTATTGATTAATTTTAATTTAGGTTATGTCAGTAAAAAAGTTTTTATTGAAAGCCTATTTAACACAGGTGGGCATGGGATGTCTAAAATTATGGGTTATATTTGTCCCTTTGCTTCAATGCCACAACATTTTCTAAGGCAGCTTTATTTTACAATATAATAAAAATTGAAAAATTTTACAAAGCATAATTTCTATAACTATACAATATTATAATCTTTTAATTCCAAAATCAACAACAGCAGTTTTTAATCTCCATAATCTTTATGATCTATATTACGTTTATATCTTTGCCACGTAAGCTTAAACTTTGCATGAATCGCCTCACCACACTGTTCTGCATACTTTGACAAGCCGCATCCTGCATGCTTTACAAAAGGAAAAACATGGCAGCATATAATATGGATTTTCCATGACACTGTTAGTGTCTTTCCGAGTGAAGAAGCTGTCTCTTGTAGGCATAGAAAAGCATCTTTAAACAACGCTATTTTGTGTTCTGAGTCAGGATCGAGATTTCTTCCAAAACAAGCTTCTTTTACAGATTTAAAAGCTCTTAAGCTTTGGATTACAGGAAGTAGATAAGGTATTTTAAGTTGCACTTCATGTTGAAGTTCATCAATCAATTTTAAAATTTTATTTGCATTATTCTCATCCCAACGAACTCCATGATATCCTCTTTTAATTATATAGTGTTTTTTCAACCACAACTCAAAACCATCCCACTCAGTTAAAAGAAACCCTGCTATTTTATCTACTGCTCTATTTTATCTAATTTTCTAGAAAAGTATTTTTATCAGTGTTAAGATATATTAGGCGTTTGTTCACAATGTTATCAAATTCCTTCATGGACGATCTGATAGATTCATTTTTAATATATGCTTCATAACAGGAATCAAGATTGTCAATAGTTCTAAGAGTTCCTATATCAAGCGTACATTTGCCACTATACCACAAACAAGCTTTTTTGCATGCGTGCGATGAAAGACCAAATAATACACATTTAAGATCAAAATTGGCACATTTAAGATCAAAAGCAATATAATAGTTTGCATCCTCAAGATTAAGTTTCTCAAGCACTAATCTAAGGTTTTCATATTTTTCATTATTTATAAACTTTGGACTATTTTTTGTCCATTCTGAGGCCTTTCATTGTTGTATGCGTACTTTTTATTTTTTTAATGTATTTTTTGTTTTATTTATTTTTTGTTTGGTGATATATTTTTTTTGTTTATCTTAGTTCATATTAGTATTTATATAACAATTTTTTTTTTATTATTATTATTATTGTTAGTACTGTTCAGGTGCATTGTCTGTCTTATTTTAAATATTCCTCTATTAATCTTTATTTTTGTCTTGACAACTGTCAAAATATGCTTTGTTTGAAAAATAATTCTCCTCTATTCTAATGTACTTCATTTCTTCCCTCAGGCGTTCACTGCTCGTGTGTGACCATTCGGCGAATTTTATATATGTCAGAATTATATATATGCCAAAGTTTATAAATAAGTTTCTCAAGCACTAATCTAAGGTTTTCATATTTTTCAGGAGTATCTTCAACAATCGCTATAATATTGAACGCCACTATTCATATATTTATTTTCAAATTTTTGTTCTTCAAAAACATTCACAACAACTTTAAGGAAGCCTCCTCCACCATCTTTTAGTTGCATTATCAGAAAGTTCAAGAGAGACTTGAAGTTCCATGACTGTTTGAAGAGAAAGTTGTTTACTGCTTCTGTTACTCTTTAAATTGGGAGCTCCAACTCTAATAGAGATAGGTGTTCCTCGTGTTTTTAGTTTAAAAAATGTCCCTTTTTCTATACCTTCGCTCTCCATCTTTTTTTTTAATTAAAGCACTGGCTATTTGTTCTGCATATTCTCCTAATTGTAAACAGTGACCAATTAAGTTGTCTACAGCAGCAGCTTGGGTACACTGATGAGAAATGCCTCGTCCAGTAACAAGAAAACAAATAATGCATACGTTTTCAGCTACTTTCGGTTCACTAAATGTTGGAATAGTGACACCCAAACATGGATCAGAAGATCGCTTTTTGTTGGCCCAATCAATCTAAAGCATTTCAGACTATAAATTAACAAAATTCTACTACAACTTAACAATAAATTATACAAAGAGATTTGTTTGTAATAATTTGCTTTAGTTATCTTTTATATTAAAATATGTCTAAATATATACTATAAATAATGGATTGTTGAAATTTATTGTTAACAATTGCATAAACAGGAATAAATGTCCACCAATATAGTACATCCACACACACAAATATAACTTTTTTACATAAAATTGAAATAGTATACATATAAATTATATGTATTATAATATAACTAGTATTAGTATAAAAAAATACCTTAGCAACTTGAAGTCCCCATGATCCCCTAGAAGTATGGCCGCTCTTAAGAAGGTATAAATTTCGTTTACAACTACTACATATGACATTAGAAAAACTCATAATATTTTTATCATAACCATCATATATGTAGAGTTTGATAATATCTTGTATTCGGTTGGTGACTTCAGATAGCGACTTACATCTTGCACTTTTTTCAACCCAACACACTGCACAAACCGAATCACGTAAGAAACTGTTTCCAGACATAATATATTTTGTACTTTTATTTAATAAATATTATTACTTATTGGTAAGAGTAACATCCAGACAATTTTCATTAACGGAGAAGTGCTCTTTGATTTTTTAGCTATTTGAATAAGTCAAATTTGTAGTCTAGTATACTAAATACGCAACAGTAACATTTTAAAGCAAGTTTAAATTTTAGTTTAAATGATTATACGGCGAATTAAAGAGGTCTTCTACGTAAAACTCGGTACTCAGTTTATCTTTACTTACTCATTTGCACATTTTATTTAAAAATTGATTTGACAATTTTATTGTCTTAGCAAGTGAAACTAATTTTAACTATGATTAAATCTTTTTACTATAATGATAACAATAACTTATCAGTGAAAAAATCCCAGGTGACACTCCATCAAACCTAAACTCATCTCTGGTCCGCAGTGGTAACATAATTAAATAAGATTAAAAAAAAAATTTAAACGGGAATAGATATTTAAATCCATTAAAAATTGTGAAATCGTTAAAAGTGTGCCGCAACAAAAGGTTGAGAATCACTGGCTTCTTCAATCAATCTTCTTACAAAATAAATTAGATTTCAACCTATGCAAAATGTTAGCAAGTAAAGATATTACTTTGAAAAAAATTTCAAGTGTTTTCGTCATAACATTTTGCCTTTTCAATGTAAACAAAAATTTTACTGATTGTGTCTCTAATGTGACTACAGAGCATAATTAACTCAAAAGACATATAACTTGTAAAATAAGGAAGAAATTAAAATTTTAATGAAAACATAGTCACGCAAAAGTTTATAACAGCTCCATAAAAAAATCAAAACTTTATTAAGAAAAACATATTTATATAATTATACATATCGTATTTACGTATTTAAAAAAATCAACTTACTGAAGATAATTTTTAACTTCAAATAGAAAAATCAAAGAGATTGTCACGAGAAAATAAAAATTTAATAACACGTTTTGTAGAAAGATTCCTTATAAGAAATTTTTTGAGATATAGAAACCCTAAAGATATAAAGAAACTTAAAAACAACGATCGCTAAGTTAAGCCAAAGATAACTACAGAACATCAATACAGAATTTTGTTAAAACACTCAAAACAACATCCTTGCAAAAGCGGTCGAATTAAATGACACAGTGACTCAAAATAACAAAAAATGGCAATAAACCCCTCACAACGTTTTTATAAATTAAGTGTCCTTTTTTAAATAATGTAAAATTACAATAAACTTTTATTTCAAAAGTAATAATAACTTTTTCTTAAAACTTTTATTTTGTATTTTTATAGTTAAAAGAAGTTGAAAAAATTTGATATTATTTTCAAAGAAACCTGAAAAATATGAGATTTTTATTTAATATAGAGTATTTTTAATTTAAATAAAAGTGTACATTTATTTTTGAGATAATCTTTTGTCTCTATATATTTCAAATACATTAAAAAGAAAAAAAATTTAAAGACTTTTCTAAAAAAAAAGCAGCAAATAATTGTATTTTTTTGGTTTATTTATCAGCTAAAAAATGTTCTGCCAAATTCCAAGAATATATATACTTTTTCCAGAAAATTAACATTTTTACTTTTAGAATATAAAGGGATTACTGTGATCTCCTGCTAATAAAGAAATTCAAATGTTATTGAACCAATAAAAACCGTGTTTTCCGTCAATTTTTAAAATACTTATTATATTAAAACAAATGAAAATGGCGAGAAATTTTAATTTGAGTTTTTTACTTGCAGAACTTGTTCTAATAATTTTTTAAACCATAAATTTTAAATATAGTTCTAAAAAACAGGCTTTTGTCATTATATACTATTTAGTAGTTTGTTAAGATATTTATTGTCTATTTTGAAGAATGATTTATTATTTGATAAGTACAAGATGTCTAAAAAAGTTTAACTCTTTGTATTTCCTGTAATATGAAAGTAACTTAGTAATATAATATTATTACAGTAAATCTAATGTGACAATTGTTAAAGCAATAACAATATAACATTTAAAACAATAAGTAAAAAAATATGTAAAGTAATTTGAAATGTTTCTGAATTTTATTACATAGATGGTTTTTAAAAACAATAACAATGAAGAGATTAAATTCTAAATAAGCGTGAATTAGGAGTGGATAAATTAAGATTACGGAAAGATTTCGCATAAGGAATAATGAAATAAAAAATACTGAAGAAGTTTGCAAAGAAAAATTAAGTACTGGTTGCTTTAGTTATATTTATTTCAAAGGTGAAGAAAAAACTAAAACAATGTGGAATTATGATACATTTATACAAAAAGAAAATCATTGACTTCAAAGAAATCTTATGATCAATAAAAACAGCCATTTTGGTTCTGGAAGGCCCCATAAACAATGGAGTGTTCTTGGAGAGTGAAGCAAAAGAAAAAGCTCTATCTTTAGCTTCTGCAAGAAGTGCAAATGCTGCTGGAGAAAAAAAAAACATCTATTTAAAATAATAATGTCTAATGTTTTAGAGATCAAAAAGGTCGATGAAACTTTGTATAAAACTTTTCCCATTAACATGAGTGTAGAGGAAACTCTTGCATTAAAAAAATAAACACTGATCTCAGCGATAAACAATATCAAATGATCAGAAACTCAGCTCTTGTACACGATGTACATTTTTATCCTACCTTGCACGATATTTTAGTTGAAAAATTGAAATGCTGAAAATATACATTTTTCTGAAATGTCTGCAAAATGTACTCTTTAAAGCATGTTAGATCACACTGTTAAAAGAATAACTGAATTGATTGATTTGGCAAATCAATCATTTCAGAAGGTGGTCAAAATAACGTTATATTTAAAATTTTATATGGAAAGATTGGTTTTGATGGAGCATTAAGTCAAAGGTTTTGATGGAGCATTAAAGTCAAAGTATTTATAAGAACTTAAAGCATGTACACGAAATAAATGTGAAAGAATAAGCACGTCATTTTTTTTCAGTGGTTGCATTAAAATCTTTTTAATTGTTTTGTATTTTGTTTATAACATGTTGTGGTTTCAAAAAAAATATGTTAGTTTTTGGATTTAACTTGAAATTATTTTTAAAAATGACAAAAGAAGAAGACATAAGAGAAAAAATTATGCATAAATATTTACAAAATCCTAATAATAGCTACAATTCGATAGCAAAATCATTGCAAATACATCCATACACCGTTAGTCGTGTTATTCAACGTTTTTCTCAAACAAAATCGATCAAACGCAAATCTGGTGGTGGAAGAAAAGAAAGTTTTAAAGATATTAAACTAGTTAGAAAACTGGTTAACATTTTTAAGAATAACCCAAGCCTTTCACTAAGGGAACGCGCAAAAATATATGGATTTTCTCATAGTTTTGTTGCAAAAGTTAGAAACAAACATGGTATTCATTCTTTCAAAGCACAAAAAGTGCTAAACCGTTCTGAAACTCAACAAAAAAGTGCAACAATATAAAAAAAAGAGTCCAATTTTATCCTGAGAAGAAGAATCAGATCTAAAAAATCAAATAAATACCTTAAAGAGGTTTTGCAAAGTTTTTAAAATTGCAGGAAGCATGGTGACCTATAATATTAGCTATAGGATTGATCTCACAATTTTTGATAATAAAGTAGTTAACGCACTTACAGAGACGAAATCCACTCAATCCTGCAATATGTGCATTGCTAAACCCAACAAAATGAACAAATGCAAAAACTGAAAATGAGTCAGCCTTGGTGCTCGAAATTTCAGCTTTGGATTGCTGGATAAAATGCTTGGAGTTAATTTTTTATTCAATTTATAAAATGGAAACTAAAAAGTATAAGCCAAAAACAATTGAGGAGAAATTATCTGTAAACTTAAGAAAGAAAGAGATTCAGTTTCTTTTTCAAAGAACGGTTAAGCCCAATATGTTGACATGGGTTTGGCAATACCAATGACGACAATACTGCCAGAAGGGCATTTAAAAATAATGAAGTTTTTTCTGAAATTACTAAAGTTGATTCTGGTATAATTAAAAAATTGCATAATATTCACATAACCATATCTTGTAGATATCCTATTAGTATCAATGAATTAGATTTATATTGCCCTGAAAAAGCTAAACATGTAACGAGTTAGTATGACTGGTATATTTTATCTCCTACTCTATATAAACTGCTATTGCATAGTTCTTCTATATCACATAAATTACCTTTGCCAACTGGGGTAAATTTGGAAGATGCACTAGAGAGTTTAAATAAACAGATAAGAAATTCTAGACTTGAACATATGTCAAAAATATCAAGGTTAAACACTATAATGAATCAGATGCACTACCTTCTAGTAAGATCAGATCCAAAAGTATCCAGTATACCTTTTAGAAACCATAAGAGTTATCAAGGAAAACCGTTACCAGATGAAGTTATTAAATTAATTGTAATGTAAATAATAAATTAAATGTAAAAGAATACAGTTATTTTCTCTATGTATAACATCCTTTAAAAACTTAAAAATATTAAGTAGAGTAATGTATCAAGATAATGTGTTTGTTAGAGATGTGGCGGAACCAGTTTATGCCGAGTCCCCGATTCCGGGTACCCAGAAAAAAAAAAGGGGTCCGAGTCCGGGTACCCGGCACATATTTTATATTAAAAAGATGGAATGAAAGCTTGAGAAATCTTTTGCGCTAAATTGTTTTTTCACAAAATAACACTAACTAATTTGCGCTAATTAAGTTTGCTTAAATATATCAAGTTTCTAATTATTAAATAATAATAGGTTGCTAATATTTGGAATAAGGGGTTGTCCTTAAAGTACTTCCATATTTTGATATACGCCTTTTTGAGTACCCCCCACCTCCCTAAAAGTACCTATGCAACATTTTATGATATTTTTTTAATTTAGTGTTTCCTCACTTTTATAATTGACCCCTGCCCCTTGTCTCATATTTGCAGACCCCCTCTCTTGCATCCAAGTGTATGTACTTTATGAACGATCTCAACTTGTCTTACTAAAATAATTGTGGCATTACAGTTGAGAGTAGACCTCAACTGTAGTGTGAATAAAATGAAAAAATATATTTTAAGTGAGACACATCTATATTGAGTAAATAAGGTTTTGTGATTATTGAATACATAACACTCTTAGACTTATATCATCAAGTTTGATTGAAGCTAAAACTAAAAGCAATCATGTTAATAATATTTTGAAACAATTCAAAGTACCACTTAAACATATAGTTACAGCATTTAAGGTAAATGTTTATTAAAAGTTTCTTTTAAGATACCTGTTGCCGGGTACTGTAAAAAAAATGGTCGATTCCAGGTACCCGGGAACACAGCCGAATTACCGAGTCCCGGGGTCTGAACCGGGCACCCGGCACATCATTAGAGTTTGTTTTGAAGATTCTATAACTTTAACAAAAAGTAAGCAAGCATTGTACGTGTCGCAGCTGTGCATAAAAAAAGTTTTTATTAATAAATTTGAAATCTTTGATCCAAATATTTTTATTTTATAACATGTTTATTTACAATTTATGCTAAATTTTATTTAGTTTTTACGGTTTTTTTATTATCACTGTGCATCGCCTGTGCCAGCAAAATTTGTTTGGTTGTTGTCCTGCCAAGAAACCTTTAGTATCATCAAAGAATCGCTTAGCCTGAAAGTAATTTGCAAAAAAATCATTTGCATTGGACTTAATAGAATGGCCAAAAGTATTATTCCGTGATGAATCAAAGTTTCGCATGTTCGGTAGCGATGTGAGACATCCAAAAATTGAAAGATTTGCTCCTAAGAATCAAATGCCAACCAGTTAAACATGTTGGTGGCAATGTAATAGATCAGTATGTATATTTATAAATAATCAAGATGTTATGTTGCCACATGGATTTTCCAGCAAGACAATGATCCAAAGTACTGTGCAAATTCATGAAGCAAATTCAATCATAGTTTTTTAAATTCGAGTTTAGGACTGGCCTTCTCAAAACCCAGATTTAAATCCTTTAGAGCATATTTAGGAACATCTCAATCATCAACTGAAGTTGCTTAATAGAAACTCATTTTCATCACAGCATTTAGAAATTAATTATATATATACAGATATATATATGTGTGTGTGTGTGTATATATATATACACACACACACACACACACACACACACACACACACACACACACACACACACACACACACACACACACACACATATGTATAATTTTTTTTTCCTTAAATAATAGACTGCCTGCCCTAACCAAACCCTCAGTCGATGTAGCAGCACTCCATTGTGAGTCAGGCTATAAGATAGCCGATGCAGCAGCATTCCGTTGCGAGTCAGGCTATAAGATAGTTGATGTAGCAACACTCCATTGAGAGTTTGTATATTAGATAGTTGTTGTAGCAACACTCCTTTGTAGCAACAGTCTATTAGATAGTCAATGTATCAACACTCTCTCTCTCTCTCTCTCTCTCTCTCTCTCTCTCTCTCTCTCTCTATATATATATATATATATATATATATATATATATATATATATATATATATATATATATATATATATATATATATATATATATACACTAATACCAAGTGCTAGAGACCTTTGAAAATTTCAATTAGTAGAGCTATGGTGAATGCTTTTATTTGGTAATACAAATATTTAATTGCTGTGTTGTAACTATGAAAAATCTAAAAATCTTTCAAAACTGATTGCTAAATACATCTAATACAAAAAGAAATAGACTAAACAAATTTTGAATAGAAATTTAGTACTTTTTATGTAATTCCTGAAATTCCATAGTGCAATGAAGTTATTAAAAAGGTTCAAGAATCTAGCTCTTTATTTATTGAAATGAAACCAACTAAAGACTTAAAAAGTCTGCACATTATTGCTGGGATAGACTCACATTTAAGCTAATTTCTTCACATAATCTTACCTCCAATTGTAAAGAAACAAAAGATATAAAAGATGATTAGAATTTATGCATATTTCTCAATAGAAAAAATACTGAACAGTTTTAAGTTTAGACGTGTATTTTTATTTGTTTTAAACATAAGGCCAAAAAATCTTGACATTACCAAGTTTAAAAATTCACTTGCAGAATTACATGATTTATTTAGCTTTACAATTGACTTTGGTACGAAATTCAATGAAAACAAAAATATCTATAACGTAATTCATTTTCTAGACAAATCGGTTATCTTTGAAAATAAAAAATATATCAAAACATATTTTACAATACTCATGACTATTTAAACTACAATCTTTACTACACAAAAAACATGCTAAAAGAAATTATTTTTACATCTGATTATGCTACACAAATACTATGTTTAGTGGAACTTAATTAAGGATTTCATAATGGGGTCAGATCATTATATTTTAACCAATTTCAAGAAAACTTTGTGGGGTACCATCTCTGATTTTCCTGATTTTTACATATCATTATCTAAATGATGTAAATAGGTTAAATGTGCAATTTCAGAGTTCCAAGTGCAATGGTTTAGAAATTATAGCCTTACAAACACTCTCAGGTAGCCCCCCTCGGTTCCTCGAATGGTAAAAATAGACAACTTTAAGGCCTTATAACTTTTTTCTAACTTTCAGCAAGTGGCTAATTTTTTCTAGAACTATTTTCTAGATATTTCTGTCTTAAAATTTGTGATTTTCATTAGCTTGTATCATGTTAGAAAAAAACTACAGCCTCCTAAACTTTGGAAAAATTCTAAAAAATGCTAAATAAAGGCAAAATGAAGTTAACCGTAGTATTTTTCTATTCATCAACAAGTCCTTACATGTTAGTTTTCTAATTAGCTACAATGGTCTACAACAAATTGGCAAAATATAAGCAGCTTGGTACATTTTAGAAATCAGTTTTATCTAAAAATATATAGTCCACTTTACTAAAAAGTCCCATTTTCAGCCATTTGGGGATGGCTCGTAAATTTTTCTAACACTTTGTATTGATCTGATGTTAACAGCAAATAAGGCCATTAGATCTAACTATATAAAAATGTAAACATCACAAACTTGTCATGTTCACAACAAAAATGGCACCATTTTTTATTAACCCTATTTTTCAATTATCAGGGCTGAATAGTGTTATTGGAAACCAGTGCGCCTCCAACCTGCTTTCTGGCCCATGTGAGGGATGTAGCCTATCATAAGTCATTTCTTAAAAAAAAAGAGATATGGTTGGTTACTTTCTCCCTGATCTGGACTTTATACCGGATAGGAGCACAACTAAAGGGGTAATAACTATATAGAGCCTGCATTATTTTTAAAAGGTGACACTCAAAAAAAAATTTAGTTAATCATAACATTGCGATTTAATCTTTATTATGATGATTTTTTTATAGTTGATTGAATTGCTAATAATTCAAGGCAATAGTAGGACAGTGGGTTCATACATTACTGGCAATATGAAGTATGACAAGACTAATCAAGCCATTACAATATTGATTTAATGTTTTTTTTAAATAAGTTTTTTAACAAAGTATGAGTTTCAATTTTATTAGTTAATTTTAACTATTTATCTAAAAATGCAATGATTCTATATAATATACCCTTTTGCAAATGTAAATATATAAGCATTTATAACTCAAAATAACTTACGTTGTTATTTTTCTGTTAAATAAACTTTGCTATTGCATTTTGTAACCATTTTTTTCATTACATTATTTGTATGTGTTTTTAATTGTTTGATTTTATGTATGTATGTATGTATGTATGTATGTATGTATGTATGTATGTATGTATGTATGTATGTATGTATGTATGTATGTATGTATGTATGTATGTATAAATATCTATGTATACATGTCTATCTCTATATATGTATATATGTATGTATCTATGTATGTATGTATGTATTTATGTATTTATATCTGTATGTATGTATGTATGTATGTATGTATGTATGTATGTATGTATGTATGTATGTATGTATACATGTATGTATGTATGTATGTTTGTATGTATGTATGTATGTATGTATGTATGTATGTATGTATGTATGTATGTATGTATGTATGTATGTATGTATGTATGTATACATGTATGTGTGTATTTATGTATGTATGTATGTATGTATACATGTATGTATGTATGTATGTATGTATGTATGTATGTATGTATGTATGTATGTATGTATGTATGTATGTATGTATGTATGTATGTATGTATGTATGTATGTATGTATGTATGTATGTATACATGTATGTGTGTATTTATGTATGTATGTATGTATGTATACATGTATGTATGTATGTATGTATGTATGTATGTATGTATGTATGTATGTATGTATGTATGTATGTATGTATGTATGTATGTATGTATGTATACATACATATATACATACATACATACATACATACATACATACATACATACATGCATGCATGCATCCATCCATACATACATACATACATACATACATACATACATACATATACATACATACTGTCACTCTGGAGCATAATCAACTGGACTCTAATTTAATTCCTGGGAAAAAAATATGTTTTGGTTGTGTAAGAAAAATCAAGAATGTTGAAGAAGTTGACAAGAGACATGATCCAGATTACATATCACCTGATAACTCTGTCACACAAATTGATACTATAAATCCTTGTCTTGTTAAATTTGGTGTGTCTCCTATTAAAAGATCATCCAGCATGAGTATGCTACAAATAGACAATAAAATAAAAAAGAAAGTTAAGTTGCTAAATGAATCATTGAATGCATCTGAACGAGATGAGCTTCAAATTAGTATGCTCAAAAGTTCCTCTTTAGATTTTATTGTAGAACAGCTTAAACAAAAGTTTCGTAGTGAGATCAATATTTCACAAAAAATAAAATTGCTCACTTTAGCTCCAGTCCATTGGACTATTCAGGAAACAATAAATGAATTTAAAACAACACAATATATGGTGAAGCAAGCTAGAGCTTTGCGGGATGTTAAAGGAATCCTTGGTGAGAGATCAACAGACATAAGAAATCCTAAAAAATTGACTACTGAAGTTGTAAATCAAATTGTCAACTTTTATGAGGATGATAGTAACAGCAGGTTATTGCCAGGAGCAAAGGATTACATTAGCATAAAGACAGTTGATGGTAGACAGCACATTCAGAAACGACTCATACTATGCAATCTTTCAGAACTTTACCAGAAATGGTTAGAAGAATCAAAATCTAATGGTGTAGTAAAGGTGGGACTGACATCATTTGCTCTTTTAAGGCCACAACATTGTATTGTTGCAGGAAAATCTGGCACACACACAGTCTGTGTTTGTATTGACCATCAAAATCCAAATCTTATGGTTAAATCATTAAAAAATGAAATAAAGTCAAAAGATCTGATGGCCTTAGCTGTATGTTCAATAGAAAATAAACCATGTATGTTTCATGAGTGTGAGAAGTGTCCGGGAAAAAAGAGAATTGTAAAAAAGTTAAATGAACTGTTAGGGGATTCAGCAAATGAACTAACTTATAAGCAATGGTTGAAGACTGATAGATGCTCCTTGGAATCTATAGTTAAAAGTCCTGATAAGTTTCTAGAAGAGTTAACAGACAAGTTATATAACCTCACAAAACATCATTATGTCAGCAAATCACAGACATTCTTTTTAAACCAGCTCAAAGAAAACATGAAGCCAAATGAATGTATTATGCAAATGGATTTTGCTGAAAATTTTTCATTTATTATACAAGATGAAGTTCAGTCATCCTATTTTTCCAAAAATCAAGCAACTCTCCATCCATTTGTCATATATCTGCAATCTTTAAATGGAAACCAATCACCAGAAAGCAAATGTTATTGTGTTATATCTGGCAATCTACTTCACAATACTGAGGCAGTTTTCAGTTATGTTTCCAAAATCATACCAATTCTGAAAGAGGAATATCCACAAGTTCAGAAGATCAATTATTTCACTGATGGTGCAAGCAGCCAATATAAAAATAGGTTAAATTTTCATGTCACAATATTTTTAAAATTTTTTGATAACAATTACCTATTCTAGACAAACTATTTTCAGCCCTTGAAATGATGTTTTTGAAATTGGATACAAAATTGATAATCTTTAACTGAATAGGTTTTTTTCTTATTGTATTTTAGGTTTAATTTGAAAAACCTATGTTTTCATGAAAAAGACTATGGACTAAAAGCAGACTGGCATTTTTTTGGGACTGCACATGGAAAAAGTGTATGTGATGGAATAGGTGGTACAGTGAAAAGAGTTATTCATAACCTATCCCTTCAAAGGCCAATTGGCAATCAAATTTTGACACCGAGGGACATGTTCTTAGTTGCTAAAGAAAAAATTAAAAACATCAGGTATATATCATGCTATTGTCAAAGTGTATGTACATTTAGGTTATGATATTTTTTCAAATAATTGATGTCTAGTATCCTATATCATAATAGGCATTTAAACAAAAATAATAAAAATAACGTATGAATGTTTAGTTATAAAAAATCAAATAGTATAGAAAAGGATTCCTTAAAACAAGACCTTACTAAATACATATTTGGAAATAGAATTATGATTTATGTTAACTCTTTTTCAGATTTATCTACATTTCTGAAACCGAAACAGCTGCTATTAGACATGAAGTGCTTGCTAAACGATTTGAGAATGTTCCTGCCATCAAAGGTACTCGCTCATACCATTATTTCTCACCTCAATCATGCTGTTTAAAAGCTTATGTAACATCAATGAGCAGTACATTTGACTCTTTTCACATGCTGGAAGATACTTGCATTAATACACAAAAATTGATGAATACTGATATCAATATTAATGATTGGGCATTAGTGAATTATTTTAGTGAATTCTTTCCTGAAAAGATAACTGATCTTAAAGGTGACACAGTTTGTATTAGCTGTTTACAAAAAGCAGGCAATTATTTCAAGTATCCAACAACCACAGATATCTATTGGTATCCAGTTAGTGACATTATTGCCACGTTACATGACCCTTAGCTCAAAAACACTAGAGGATTTTACTCTTATCTTATTAAAAAAAGGATGAAATGAATTATCATATATAATTGTTTTCAACTACATTATTATGTATTGCCATTATTAAGGGAGAATACAAGAATTTTGTAAAAAAGATAACTATGCTTTTCACATAAACAACAATGCTGGGCTAGAAATGGTTTTTATAGCAATTATATAAAATTTTGTAAAACAAATTACAGATAGTGGGTTACATCCCTCACATGGGCCAGAAAGCAGGTTGGAGGCGCACTGGTTTCCAATAACACTATTCAGCCCTGATAATTGAAAAATAGGGTTAATAAAAAATGGTGCCATTTTTGTTGTGAACATGACAAGTTTGTGATGTTTACATTTTTATATAGTTAGATCTAATGGCCTTATTTGCTGTTAACATCAGATCAATACAAAGTGTTAGAAAAATTTACGAGCCATCCCCAAATGGCTGAAAATGGGACTTTTTAGTAAAGTGGACTATATATTTTTAGATAAAACTGATTTCTAAAATGTACCAAGCTGCTTATATTTTGCCAATTTGTTGTAGACCATTGTAGCTAATTAGAAAACTAACATGTAAGGACTAAATTTTAAGACAGAAATATCTAGAAAATAGTTCTAGAAAAAATTAGCCACTTGCTGAAAGTTAGAAAAAAGTTATAAGGCTTTAAAGTTGTCTATTTTTACCATTCGAGGAACCGAGGGGGGCTACCTGAGAGTGTTTGTAAGGCTATAATTTCTAAACCGTTGCACTTGGAACTCTGAAATTGCACATTTAACCTATTTACATCATTTAGATAATGATATGTAAAAATCAGGAAAATCAGAGATGGTACCCCACAAGCCATTGGTTAAAATATAATGATTTGACCCAATGCAAAAGTACAAGGACAAGCAACAATAAACATTCAAAAGAGGTTTTTCATTTGGTTACTACATTTTATAGCAATCTAAACTGGTTATTTTAACTGAAAATAATTTTTTATTAAGTTTAACTATTGAAAGGGTAAAAGAAGTTTCAAGTTTTTAAGTTTTTTCTATAAACTGTCAAACTTACAGAAGTTCTACAAAATTTTACACTATGTCATCTATTAAAAAATTTCATACTACCTCATCTACCAAAAAATTTCATACAAATTCATCCATCAAAAAATTTCACACAAAAACTTTGAGACATTCAATAACACTGATTAGAATACTTAAAAGTCACATGACTTATAATAAAATGTAATTTATTATTTAAAGAGTTTATCATAAAATGGACTTTCTATATATACTAGAAAAACAAACAATTTAAGAAACCGTACAAGTGGCCATGTTTCCAGATGCAGAACAGGCAAATCACCAATGGCAATCATACATATGATTGCCAGAGATTGCATAATAAAACTATACAACGTTTTTTCAAAAGAATTAGTTTTTCTTGAATTAAAAAATGAAAAATATATATATATATATATACTCATATATTTCATATTGTTCAATATTAAATTGCTTGCTATATATATATATATATATATATATATATATATATATATATATATATATATATATATATATATATGCATATATATATATATATATGCATATATATATGCATATATATTTATATATATATATATTTATATATATATATATATATATATATATATATATATATATATATATATATACATATATATATATATATATATATATATATATATATATATATATATATATATATATATATATACACATATATATATATATATATATATATATATATATATATATATATATATATATTATACATGGCTTACTATATTACATGGCCTACTATATTACACGGCCGTGTATGTTACATTTTAGAGGCCAATTGTAAGAGGCCTATTATAAAAAAAGATGGCTGCGCAACTATAGAGAAAACATATAATTCATCTAGACTAAATAGATAGTATAAATATAATATTACAAGTAGGAATATTATGAACAAATGAGTATTCACAAAAAACAAAAATATTTTGTGCTTTCATACTAGAGATTTATGTATATATAAACATATAAAAATATAAGTTATAGATACAAATATATATATATATATATATATATATATATAATATACATATGTATATTATATATATATATATATATATATATATATATATATATATATATATATATATATATATATATATATATATATATATATATATATATTTGTATCTATAACTTATATTTTTATATATTTGTACATTACACATTTAAATTGACAACACTGGGAAATTACAAAAAAAAAAGAGGTTAAAATTTGTGTTTTTTTTTTATGTTATTATTTATGTTTTTTTTTAGATATTATTTCTCTCTCTGTCTACTTTTAAAACTTTTAACAGCATCTTTTCGTAGAGTGGTATTGATTATATTCTGCTTATTGTTAAAAAAAGACATTAATTATAATTTTAGAAGCAAATTTAAACCCCGATGCTTTGTGTAAATCGCAAGTAAAGCAAACTGTTTGAAAATATTTTGATAAAACAAAGCTTGATACATCTTTGACATTAGCACCTTGTTTAGTTATTAAATTTGAAAGATTATTTGACATCCACAAATGAAATCCTTAAGTGAAAGTGAAGGCATAGTAACCACCTCATGAAAGTATTTGTAGATATGGACAAACATTTATATTGCTTGCATCTGTAGCAAGCATAGGCTTGCAATTGCTACATTTCCTTCTTTTTATTAATTTCTTTGCTATATAACCAGCAATTGTGGTTGCAACTTCTTCTGTTTCAGGTGATAGAGTTAATTCTGATATCTCATTTGAGTTTAAATCTAATGTTATTAGCAATTCATCATTAATTGGGTTATCATAATTGTTCTTTAAATCTTCATCCCAAAAATTTACATTCTCCTTAATTAAAGTCCGACATGCTAAAATAATTTCTGAATGTTGAACTTCTAGTAAACATACTAGTAATCTCCCACCACTCATCTGTCGATATTGAGAAAATATCTGCTCAATAGGGTCACTGAAGTAAGCACATACAAATATCCGATATGTTCGTCTATAAGCATTGCTTGAGAATGCAGAGTTGTGATGTGAGCAGATGTTTGTTTTGATAAAGTAAAAAATGGAGATTTCTGCCAAAGCTCAATCTAATCAGCTAGTTGCCTAAAGTTTTGGAACTTCTTTCAAATTATCTTGAAGTTGTTTATCTTTAGAATGTAGAAGATGAAAATCTCCCCAAGTTATATAACCAGCTGGATAGTTATAGACATCATCTTTTATATTGTAAGTAAATGTAAATGCATTTAGTTTACTTCATTCCAATTTGGAAAGACAAGTTTTTTGCAGTGTAATAAATTATTTCTGATTTTTTAACATTATGAACACTATCATAAAATAAATATATTTTAATATTTGGACTATCAGGATGATAAATAAATTTGACTGATTACCAAATTTGGAATGAAGTAAACTAAATGCATTTACATTTGCTTGATGATTGTCGGTAACAACGCCTCGAATTTGAAAACCAGATAAAGAAAGAGTGCAATTGTCATCTGCACCCACATACAGCGGTGGCCAAAAATTAAAGACCACTCATTTTTTAGTTGGTTTCTTAATCTTTAAATTAAAATTAAGAAGATTATAATTGACATATTAAATTTTTTTTTAATATCTTGTTAATTAAAACATAGGGATTAAAGTGGTACCATTTTTTTAATCTAATTCTAATTATATAGCGTTTAACTTATTAAAAAACTGATGAGTACTTATAAATCTTCTTTAAATAAATTGGACAAAATTTAACGACCACTATCGAATCTTTAATTTGCACTTATTAAAAATAATAATCCATTATTTTTTTTAACTGTCTTAATTGCTTATTACGTTGGCTATAAAATCAAATGTCGAAACCTGAGTTTCGATATCAAATAAACATTTATTTTTTGAATTGCAATAAGGATATAAAAATATTGCAAAAATGCGTGCAAAGATCGAAGAAAAAGACAGATACGCAGCTCTTGTATTAAAAGAAGAAGGTTATAGCATCAGACAAATAGCAGAAAAGCTCGGAAGGTCTCACTCTTGCATTATTAACATAATTCAACGACACAAAGAGACCCGGTCAATTAATGATCGTCATAGGACTGGACGCAATAAAATTTCAAATGATCCTGATGTTCGCTCGTTAGTGAGATTAATAAAAGAAAACAGACAAGCATCATCTAGAAACTTGCCTACGAAATGGACACTGTCAAATGGTCTGAAAGCAAGCCCTAGAACTGTGCGAAGGGTCCTCCACAATTTAAATTATTTATGGTATGCTGCTGCAAAAAAAACAAGCTTAAATAAAAAACAAAAATTTGCCAGGAAAGAGTGGTGCAAACTACATAAAAATTGGTCAACACATCAGTGGAGCCGTGTGGTCTTTAGTAATGAAATGAACGTTGAGGTAGACAACAGAAAAGGTCGTGTAATGTTGCGTAGACTTCCAAGCGAACAGTTCGATGAATCATGCATTTTGAAACGAACAAAACAAGGCAGTGGTTCAATAGATATTTGGGCCTGTATGAGTGCCTGTGGAGTTGGCGTTTTTCATTTATTCGATGGTAGACTCAACAAAGAAAGGTACGTCGAAATTTTGGAAAACTCGCTTATTCCTAGCATTGATTTATGGCAGTTGCAAGATGGATTTATTTTCCAGCAAGATAATGCGCCGTGTCATAAAGCGCATGTTGATAGCGTTCAATTCTAATAAAATTCAAGTACTTCCATGGCCTGCCAATAGTCCAGACTTGAATCCAATAGAGAATTTATAGTCGTGGCTTGATCACAAGCTTGGTAAAGAACAACTTTACAATTCGGAAGATTTGAAATCTTCTATCTCTCATCATTTGAAAAATGTGCCTGATGAAGTAATCAAAACTTTAATGAATTCAATACCAGAACGAGTTCAAGAGTGCTTGAAAATAAATGGAGGAACAACACGTTTCTAAATTATTTTTTTATTGCTTTTTGAAATAGTTTTGAAAGTGGTCTTAAAATTTTGTCCAATTTTTTTTCCCATTTATATTTTTTACAAGTCAGTTTTTTAATTTTTTAACATTATTTTGTAAAAAAATTATAAATTCTTTTATAATAAATATAAAATACAATAAAAATTCTTTCTAAAAATGTTTTTCTTTTTTTGATACCTTTTTCCAAAATAAAATTATACTGAGGTTAAAAATAAATTTTGAAAAAAAAAAGAGTGGTCTTTAATTTTTGGCCACAGCTGTAGGCACCACTATAATATTGTGCCTGTTTCTGAAGATAAAATTCATCTACAATTAGTATTATATCTTCATGTATTAAACCCTTCTCACAAAGTGTTTTAACAGCTTTTATTGCATCAACTCCACCTTGTTTTATTTTATTTAATAAAGAAATCGAAGGTAATGGAAATGATTCAAGTAAAATTTCATATGATTGTTTAGATGTATATCTTAATAATATAAAGTCTGAATGTCTGATCATATCTGCAGAATATTGTAATTGACCCTTTGCTTTATAGTATATTCTACTATTTATTTCTTCAAAAAGTATATTTCTATTAGAAGACGCTGTGTTTTTTATGTACGATGCAAGATTTTCTAGCATACTCAAACTCGTTAACTTGCCATTATGAACTTAAGTTAACCACGGAGAAAATGGAACATTTTTTCCTTTGTATTGCAAAGCTACACATAAACAATGATCAATTTTTATTGATTCAAGAGCAAAAGGAAAATGTGTTAAAGGATCAAATATTAAATTGTAATAAATAACACAACTGAGATGTTTTTTAAATTGAAAACCTTCTGGTGAATGTTTACTGTTTATCTTGTTCCATTCAGTTATTTTATCATTTTCAGAAAAAAAAACTAAGTTCATCTTCTTGATAAATACAAGTTTTAGGTGATCTTTTTAAAGCAATAAGTGATGGTAGTGTGGAAGGCCATTGTAAGCATTCCCTTGAGAAAATTTCAGGAATAGGGTTTAAATTCCAATTTAACTTCCATTTTATACCTGGAATAATGTACTTTTCATTAAAATGCTTTTTCACATAAGACAGAATTTGGTGAAGGCACGCAATCACTACGGTTTACAAAACGAACCCAATAATTCAACAACTGTTGATTTTTTAACGGAAAATGAAAAGAAGAAATATTTATATCTTCCAAAGAACTGTTGTATCCAGTTTTACAACCATAAGCAACACATTTGTTAACCATAATATTCAGCTTTGCTAATATTAATAAATTGTCTAAAATAGCATTTTACATATATATATATAAATATATATATATATATAAATATATATATATATAAATATATAAATATATATATATATATATATATATATATAATATATATATATATATATATATATATATATACATATATATTTGTGTGTATACACATACATACATATATTTAATGTTTTTTTAATATTGCATTATCATATTGCGGCCTCTAAAATGTAACATAGATGGCCGTGTAATATAGTAGACCATGATATATATACAGTATTGGACAAAACATTTGCAACCAACATCGAACAATGCGAAAAAGTGTTCCTAATTTTACATGTCTTAAAAATGAAACGAACTATACTACAACAGCAAACAGTTCAGGAGTCTGGAGTCATAGCATGCTATGACATGAGCAATCAGCTGACAGGTGACAGCACACAGGCAGAATTTCGTTGACAAGTGCCATTTTGCAGCGGACAAAACAAGTGCAACTTTTTTGGTTTGTTTCATTTTCTTAAGTCTGGTCCGTGTCAACGTCACGGAAGATTTTTAATAATTAAAGGAAGTATCCAGAAGTTTCCAGAAGCATGCAGAAGCTTCCAGAAGTTTCCAGAAGAAGCATCCAGTAGCATCCAGAAACATTCAGAAGCATCCAGACGCATCCAGAAGCTTCCAGAAGCATCGAAAAGAAGCATCTAGAATCTTCCAGAAAAGATTCACACAGCAGGCCTTGTTAAGAGGCGCTACGCAGCTCGCATTTTGCTTGCGAAAAGGCGATTTGCCTACGCGTTCAGCAGTTTTGCGCTACGCAAAAACTTATATCTTTTAGAATATTTAAATTATCTTTTGACTACCGTTAACGTGATGTTTATTCAGAAGAAATAAAGTCATAAGTAAAAGCATTTAACCGCAATTGTAAAATAATAGATTTTTTTGTTAAAGAAACAGTTTGTTTCATTAATTTTTTTTTGCTATTAAAAATTAGTTTAAAAAAAAAAGTGTTTTAAGTTTTATCTTAAGGAATTAAATATATAAATTCCTTTTAAATATAAAAATTATTTTTAGTCATAATAAGTTTAAAAAATGCACGATTTATTTTGATGTAAATATTTTATTAATAAGATATTATGTTTATTGTTAATTCAATAACGTAAAGTTTTAATGACGTTCATTTAATTTACAAAAATAAATTATGATCACGAATATGTTATCGGTAACTGATAAATAACAAAAAAAACTTTATTGTTTAAAAACATTATTAAAAAGAGTTCACAAATTAAATAAGAAAAAATGTATTAACAGTTAATAAAATAACCAAAAACCAAATATAAAATCATAAGAAAATAAACAAATATTTTACGTTTCATGAAAAAAATATTTTTTTCAAAATAAAATTTAGTTCATATTTGAAAAAAATAACAAAAATGATTTTTTTAATAAGAACTTAGATTTTATTTGTAACTTTTGTTATACTGAGAAGAAAACAAACTGTTTGTATGATTTTTAACGCGTTAATAAAATAACTTTAATTACAATGCGGTACTTAAAAAGACGCTAGTGACGCAATATAACTTCTAACGATGCAAAATATATTTGCTGAGTTGAGTTACTTAGAAATGCACTACGCGTTTTCGCTACGCAGCGAAATCTCGTAACAAGGCCTGACACAGGTTCATTTTACTATATAAGAGACATGTAAATTGACATGTAATTCAGTCAGTATATGGAAGTCAATCAGTCAGTATTATCAAGACAGTTTATCGAAGTGAGTTTTATCAAAGTGTTTTACCCAAGAACATCAATACAAGAAGTGAAATACAACAAGTGTTTCATTACATCAATACAGTCCACATCCAACCAAGATGTTGTGTTCTACAGAGCATTATTGTATCATCACAAGGTAAATGTAACATGGTAAGCCTTGAGAAGCATGATTATTTATTTTTATTATTTTTATGACTTCAAGTGCAAAAATGGCTCCCGACAGTCTTGGATTGGAACTAAGAAAGAAAATTATTGGCAATTACATAAGTGGAATGTCACAAAAAGTATTTCTGATAAATATCGCGTGAAAAAATGGACTGTATCAAGACTATGTTCCAAATATCGTTCTACGAGGAAGTTGGCAGCAGACAACAAAGGTGGAAGACCGCGTTCCACCACTTCTAGAGAGGATTCTATGATCGTCAGATCCGTCAAGAAGGGTCCCTGGATATCATCAGTCGAGATACAAAAGCAATTAGAGCTGCCTGTATCCAAACAATCAGACGACGTGCTGTTGAAGCCGGATTGTTTTCTCGACGCCCTGCAAAGAAACCACTGATTTCACTAAAAAACCAGAAGAAAAGACTCCTGTTTGCAACATCTCATTTTGACTGGAATGTGCAGAAATGGCGAACTGTCCTGTTCAGTGATGAATCGAAGTTCAACATCATTGGGAGCGATGGCATTTGCCGTGTACATCGACCGACCGGAAAACACCTCGATTTACGTTACTGCCATAAAACCGTGAAGCATGGTGAAGGCAATGTAATGGTCTGGAGGTGTTTTTCTACTAACGGTCTAGGTCCAATACATCAAAACGATGGAATAATGGACCGTTTCATGTATAAAAATATCCTGAAAGATGTTATGTTACCTCATGCTGAATGGAATATGCCAATAAAATGGGTTTTTCAGCAAGACAAGGATCCGAAACACACTGCAAAAGTAGTCAAGCAGTGGTTTCAAGACAACCACCTATCAGTGATAGATTGGCCGCCTCAATCTCCGGATCTCAACCCTATCGAGAACCTGTGGGAGATCGTCAACCGCAGAATTAATCGTGAAGGTGTTCGTAATAAGGATCAACTGTTTGAACAAATCCAAAAGGCCTGGGCAGCAATTTCACAAAGTTTGATTGATCACCTGATCGAATCTATGCCTCGAAGATGCAAGGCTGTGATCGACAACAAAGGATTCTCCACAAAATATTGATAGCAAAATACAGCTTGGTCAACATTTTGTTGAGTTGCAATTGTTTTTTCCAGAAGGAAATCAACTTTTTTTAATACTTTTGATTAATTTATTAATTTTCGTGTACAAATAATGAACTTTGTGATGAATAAAACTTGAAGAACTTTGTCTCTAAACAGTTACATAGTTATTTCTCTAAATTGAAAAAATGCAGCACTTTTATATAAAGAAACTAAATTAGCATTATTTGGTTGCACTCGTTTTGTCCGATACTGTGTATATATATATATATATATATATATATATATATATATATATATATATATATATATATATATATATATATATATATATATATAATATATATATATATATATATATATATTTATATATATATATATATATATATATTTATATATATATATATATGTATATATATTTATATATATATATATAAATATGAGTGCATGCAAACCCGCTCTACTTTCAAAAAAAGATATGTTTCTATTCTTAAAACTTTTTATTGGTTAATAAAAAACATAAAAATATATATATATTTTTAAACTTTGTAAAATTGCAGATTTCTTTTCATTTTTAGTTAAAAAATGTCATTTTCTACCCAGTAAAATCCAAAATAATTATTTTTTATATAATTTTGCTTTTTCTTAGGCCCAACATATATATATATACATATATATATATATATATATATATATATATATATATATATATATATATATATATATATATATATATATATATATATATATATATTTATATACAATATATTATTTATATCTAAGTTGTAAATATTAGTATTTATTAATTACAAAAAAATTTATTAATAACCATATTCAATAAAATTCACTAACTATCTTAAATTTATATTAAATCTCACAAACCATATCAAGTTTTATAAAGTTCATAAACCATATTAAGTTTTATAAAGTTCACAAATATTAAATTTTCTCACCTTATTATGCTTCAATAATGAATAAATAAATTGCAATGAATCATTTTCTAGAACAACAAAATAAACAAAAATCAACATTTTAAATTGGTCAATTGGTAAAGTATATCAACATTTGTAATTGGTCAATTGGTAAAGTATATCAACATTTGTAATTGGTCAATTGGTAAAGTATATCAACATTTGTAATTGATTAGTTAGTAAAGTATACCAACATTTGTAATTGGTCAATTGGTAAAGTATATCAACATTTGTAATTGGTCAATTGGTAAAGTATATCAACATTTGTAATTGATTAGTTAGTAAAGTATACCAACATTTGTAATTGGTCAATTGGTAAAGTATATCAACATTTGTAATTGGTCAATTGGTAAAGTATATCAACATTTGTAATTGATTAGTTAGTAAAGTATACCAACATTTGTAATTGGTCAATTGGTAAAGTATATCAACATTTGTAATTGGTCAACTTGAAATATATCAAGTAATAAAGTGTATGATATTAAATATAATGTATTAAATATACATAAAATTAAAAACAAACAAACAAAAAAAACATACTTTTCTCAATAAGAAGATGATTGCCTTCATTTAAATCAATTTCATGTTTCCTAATATAATTAACAAATCTTTATAATTTTTGTAAAATTGAAAATATAAATGCAAAGATCAGTTTTTAAAGAACTTATAATTTAGTGATACAGTAAGTAGGTTTTTTTCTGAGGAAGAGGACTAAAGAATGAAGGGTACCATGGTCCTATAAACAATCTATCTTTACCCTCCACAAGTGTATTTCTTGAGTCAGTTAAAATTGGTTTTTAGAAATTTTTAGAGTCACTTCTAACATTGATGTATGCTAAAAAAAACTAGCACTGATGTATGCTAAAAAAAAATATAATCTTTTTTACAACTATTGTTTAATCGTTGTAAAAAACTATTTTTAAGTTGCTTGTAGCAAGTATTTACTGCAAATTGCCCTACATAATATGGTTCTTGCCTACATAAATGATTTTGGCTAGCTTTATGTAACATTAGAGAACAAAACTATGTGTTGACAATGATTAGAGACAAGATCATTAACACATCAAAATAAAATATAAAATACTTTTATTTATTATATTTATTAATATAATAAATACCACCATAAACATGACTGTTTTTGACAATTCTTTTAGTTGTAGGTGAAAACTTGGTAACAACTTTGCTTTATTAAAATAAGTTCAACAACCGTATCAGCATGACAACCACATAAGCATGATCATGCTTCATGGTTGCTAAAAAAATTTTGTTTTCATTACTTATTTTTTATTTTTTTACATTATTTACTAGTTTTTACTTAACAAAAATTTACTTTCAAATTTTTTTGTTAGCGATACTTTGAAACCTTACTCAAGTTTCTCTCAGATTTTTTAAAATTGTATCTCTTATGAGAAACAATTCTTTATAAGCTCTTTTTATCATTTACAAGTGTTTTATTTAACTAAAAAATAAAATACAGACTTTTATGTACTTATACTTTCAATAAAAGCATACTTGAGGTTACACCATGCATCTAAATCAGAAAGCTTTTTCATGATTATCTCTGATGAATTTTGCAAATATTTGTACACATCCATTGAAACTTTTGGGTTTTCTGTAACATCTACAAACAAAATTATTTACATCCATTGAAACTTAAACTTTTGAATTTTCAGTAAAATTTATAAAATTGCTCAAATGATTTAAAAAATTATATAAATAAATAAAATTTTATTTCAATATTTGTTTAACTTTGATGTTTAATTTTTTTATGTTTTAATATATATATATATATATATATATATATATATATATATATATATATATATATATATATATATCAACAATATCAAAACAATTATTTATCAACAATATTATAACAAAATCAACAGTGTATAAAACTAAAATTAATAAATATACATAGACTTTTCCATACTTTAACACAATAAATATAAAGAAACTTTTACTAAAATTTTAGATGTCTTGTAATAACTCAGTGTAATTAAGGCGATTTACAAATTATTCAAATTCTTTTATTTGTAATTAGTATAGTTTTCTTAGCGTAGTATGTCCAAACAAGAGCTTTAAATGGTATAACTTTTATTGCTTCAGGCTTTTTTAATATTTAAAGAAACTTTTCTTTTTTATATAAATTTCAAAACCTTTTTACTACCAGTAATAGTGAATCTAAAGAACACCATTTTGGAGTCTTAAGATTAATTCCGCTCATCAGCGTTAACATGAATTTAGTTAAAATCTTTTGAAAAAGTTCATTAATTTACTATTGATCCTAGTTCTAATCGTTTCTGATGTATATTAACTATATATAGTTGTCAAAACACAATATTTCTATCAATTTTCACAAAAAATAATTGAATTCCGATCAAGAAAGAGCTTATAATTTAAAAAAATTGCCAATCAGAACAGGTCATATTTTTAAACTATAATGTTCATATCACCTAAAAATGTATTTATTCAAAATCTTGTTAAAATTTGGACAAGCGATTGTGATTTTAAGATTTTTTTTAAAAAAAAAAAGGAATCTTAGGTCTGGATTTTATCGCTATAAGCATTTATATTT
>NC_088922.1:31862500-31895000 GCF_038396675.1 Hydra vulgaris
ACTTTCAATTATAATGATAAATAACTTCTGAAAGATTATTTATTAATAGGTTTTTGTAGAGTTTTTCATTGTTTTACTTTGCAAATCTGATATTTTTTTTGTTTATTTCAGATTTATTTCAGAATGTTTGTTACCTCTTTAATACAAAATTTAAGCTTTAATACTGTTTTTAATACTTTTTTTCCATGTAAAGTTTGGGAAAATAAAATAAATAAAATGTAAAATCAGGCAAAAAAGCTGTGGTTTTTTTGTTAATGCATTAATCTATCCACCGGAAGAAATATGTTACTGTGACTTTGATATTAAATAGAAACAATGAAACATTGCGCATTTTTATTTCTCAAAAATTTAAATTTATTTCAAATCAAGTTTTCACATTCGAACTAATATTAAAATGTTAATCTTAAAAAATAAATTTAAAAATTATTTAACTTATTATTAAAGTCAGTAAAAATGTTTAACACATGATTTTTTAAACTAAGTTTTCTTGTCTCATTCTTCAAATTTGTGGTTTAAAACTTTTGATTTTTCAAAATTCTTTCAAGTTTTAATTTTATAATTTATTCTCATGTTTTGTGAAAATAGTAAACATTCCAATCTATCTGTTGAATGTTATATAAATGTTTACTATTTGTCTTCAAATTTCTCTTGCTCCTCCTTCACTCTCCAACTGATGCCGTAAAATCTCAATTTAGTTACCAAAAGTGAAGTAAAGATAAGGAAAGGAAAAAAAAAAATTGTATCTTCTACATTTACTAAGCACACAAAACACAACACTTTTTTGATATCGATAAAATATACTATAATGTATAGAGTAATTCCATGTCAAAACAACCAGGCCATATCAGTCTATCTAGCAGTAAAGACTTCATAACTTTCCATTCATTATTTGTGCAAAACAAAAAATGCTTTTTAATTTAAACTGAACGCCCAATTTAATTATTATCAAGTGAATTATTTTTTATATACTTGATTATATACTTAATAAATAAATAAATATATATATATATATATATATATATATATATATATATAATATATATATAAGACATATATATATAAGATATATATATATATATATATATATATATATATATATATATATATATATATACATACATATATATATATATATATATATATATATATATATATATATATATATATATATATATATATATATATATATATATATATATATATATATATATATATATATATATATATATATATATATATATATGTATATATATATGTATTGACCAAGTTAATTTTGGTGTTATTTTTAAGTTTTCTTTTATCTGCCATATATACTTTGAAAGGGTGGTTGAACTTTTCATCTTTTTGTTTGTGAATGAGTGTTTGTGGTTAGCCCATCTTTTCTTCCATTCACCTTCTGCTAGGCCAATATATACTTTTTCTGGGGTGTTAGGGGGGGGGGATACTATACATTTATAAATAACATTAGAGGCTCTACATTTTCCTATTATAGGGCAGTTTTCTTTTTTTATGCAATTGCAGGGTGGGTATTATTTGGTCTTTCTGAACTAATTTTCTTGTTGTGGCTTTTTATTATACTTTCGATATTTTTGGTGCAGCTGTAACTCAATTTGATGGTGTTTTGATTGAATAGTTTACTTAAGGGGTGGGATGTTGGAAAGTGTTTGTCGATTAAGTTCAGGAAGATATGTCCGACATTAGTAGAGACGCTTTTACTGTAAGGGGGGTTCAACCATATTATATTTCTTTTTCTTGTCTTTTTTTCTCTTTTTTGAGGGTTACACTTTAAATTAAAATTAGTGAAGCCATTTCTTCTTAGTTCATCTTCGTATTCTGGTATAGATAAAATAAATGTTTTTTCATTCGAGGAATTTTGTGATAATCTGTTGTTGATAGAGATGGGGATTTGCTTTATTACTTGCGGAGGGTGGTGGAATCAGAGTGGATGTAACGAAGATATTCATTTGGTTTTTTCAAAGGTTGGTAGGAGCTTTTTTCTAAGTTAAAGGATACATCTAAGAAGTTGAGTGCGGGTAGGTTTGTTTGGATCTCTATTTTAAAACTGATCGTTTTTATAACTCTAATTATGTTTTTTCGTATTCTATCAATTTGTGATCCAGTTTTTTTACGAAGTATCATCAGACCATCGTCACGATATAGTCCAACGTCTTCTTTATTTATTATTTTAGATAGTGAGTCTAATATATATAGGCCCATCAGTTCACAAACTTCTGCATCATCAAAGCAACCCATTGTGACATCAAAGCAGTCGTGTACTAAGTTTTTCTTCCATGTTTCGTTTTTAAAAAATAGCAAGGACTTTCTGCAATGTTTAATGACATTAAAAGCCACAACAAGAAAATTAGTTCAGAAAGACCAAATAATACCCACCCTGCAATTGCATAAAAAAAGAAAACTGCCCTATAATAGGAAAATGTAGAGCCTCTAATGTTATTTATAAATGTATAGTATCCCCCCCTAACACCCCATAAAAAGTATATATTGGCCTAGCAGAAGGTGAATGGAAGAAAAGATGGGCTAACCACAAACACTCATTCACAAACAAAAAGATGAAAAATTCAACCACCCTTTCAAAGTATATATGGCAGATAAAAGAAAACTTAAAAATAACACCAAAATTAACTTGGTCAATAATTAAACAAGTCCCCGCCTACAGCAACGTAACAAAAAAATGCTTGCTTTGCCTTTATGAAAAACTTTGCATAATATCATACAAAGGTACGCAGAAATTATTAAATAAAAAAACAGAAATTATTTCTAAGTGCCGTCACGAAAACAAGTTCTTGCTTGACAACCACGAGCCCAAAGATTAAAAAAACAAACCACGCTTGCAAATAGTTATAATTTTATAATTGTTTTTGAACGCCATTATGTTTATTAAGTATATTTTTTAACAAAAAAAAACAATGTATTTTTTATCTGATGATTGCTAAACGCATGAAACTTTTAGTAGTCAAAATCATGTAGTTATTTTTATTTAATCTTGTCAAAAAATAAATTATATATCATTCATCGAGCACTCTTGCTGAATATATGCTCACAGCAAAATTAAACTTATTTACATATATATATATATATATATATATATATATATATATATATATATATATATATATATATATATATATATATATATATATATATATAAAAACAAGGTACGATTAAGGGAGAATATTATATAGTTGAAGTTGAATTTAAAAAAAAAAACCCAGTAGTGAATTTAACTTTTAAATAGAAGAAATAAATCATTGGCTCTTATGCACTGAGATTTTTAATTTTAATTTATGTGTGATGTACTTTATAACAAATATAACTTCATTGGTATTATTTAAGCATTATTTAACAATATGCAAACTCTATTGTTTAATTAAAGATAGACTTGACAGCAAAAAAATTCTACTCAAAATATTTTCTATAAAATCAACTTATAATTTTCAATTTTTTACTCTCTAATAAAATTAGCGAGCACTATTTGTTAAAAAAAAATTGTTAAAAGTTTTTTTTTTTAAAAAAAAACAAACCAAATCCATGGTTTTTTTGGTTTAACCTCCTTTTTTTAAATAAGCTGTGTTCAATCAACTTTTTTAATTAAAAATATTAGGCATTTCACTTGAGTAAATTATATCTTCTATCAGTATAACTGATATAATACATCAATCAATAAACGTTCTGTATATAAATACAAGATACATCATCTAATACATCACTAATATAAATATATACACTAATATAAATATATAATACATCAATCAATAAATGTTCTGTATACAAATACAATTATTTAATGTTCTGTATACAAATACAATTATTTAATGTTCTGTATATAAATACAAGAACTTCCACAGTAAAAATTCCTATAATTAATTTTAACTGTTATGCCTTGTGAAGTAAATATAATTAATCAAATTTTTTTAAAAAGTGATACTTTACCAAGTTGCAAGTGTTAAATTAACTTTTAATGCATAATTTTTATATTTGGCGCTGTGCATGTGATACATGCCTGTAAATGATTTTCCTGGTGCTATTTGTCGCACCTGGAAAATCATTTACATTACAATGGTTTTGTCAACCATTTACGAGCGTGTATCACATGCACAAAGCAATCGCTCCTGCATTATCACAAGGCCTGATATTTATTAAATGTTTTGTTTACTATACTTTTACTTATTTTTTAGTTATATTTTATATACATATTTTAGTTATATTTATATTATTTTATAACATTTATTTCAAGTTTATTATATTTAAACTAAGTAACTTTTTATTTTTTTATAAAAAATGTGAGAAAATAAACTACCTTTTCAAAACAGAGCTTATATTATCAGCAATAAGTTGCAACCATAATGGCAACTAAAAAAAATAATAATTAAACTAAATGTATAATAAATGTTAAAGCAATATTAAAAATAAAAACAGAAAAAAAAAGAGTCATATGAAAAAAGTTGGTGTTAATTTTTAATATATAATTTAACAGAATTCTTTGAAATTATATGATCATATAGTATCTGATTTATTTAAAAAGATTTTCAAACAAAATTCATTCAACACTAATTCTGAATAGTGTAAGTTTTTATACCTTTTTTAAATGCGAGATCAATAAACAGGTTTTACACATATTAAGTATTTAGATATTATATTTATATATAAACACAAAATTTCAGTAGAAGAGTCAGATAATCATTACAAGGATAATTTGCTTTATTTAAAATCTCACAATAAGCTTACTGTGATGTAATTTTAATAAAAAATAATTTAGATAACTTAGCAAAAAGAAGGTTTTTTAAATTTTCATATTTTGAAGATAACAATCCGCAAATCTTAACAATCAGAACAATCTGCAAATCTTAACAAACAGAACAATCTGCAAATCTTAACAATCAGAACAATCTGCAAATCTTACACATTCATAAAAAAAAACAAGAAAGCTGCATCAACTCAAGTATTGGAAGAAATATGTAATGTGAAACATTTATGTTTAATACAATTGTATTTATAATATTTTTAAAATGAAAAATTATTAAAAAACAAAATAAAAAAAAATACCTCCTCAACATCATTTTTCTTGAAACTTTTTGAATAATCACTAATAAAATAATTATTTAGTTTTACTATGAATATTCTTTTACAAAAATATTTATTTATTTTTAGTATGAATAATCTTTTATAAAAATATTTATTTTCACTATGAATATTCTTTTACTTATGATTTAAAGATTTTTAAATTAGAAAATAATTTTTAATGTATTAAAAAATTAGAAAATAACTTTTAATATATTAAAAAAACAACAGAATAATCAAGGCTGTAAAACACATAAATTATAACAGCATAATATTATTTGAAAGACTCATAACTTATTTTTATTACTATGTTATAATTTATGTTTAATATTTTGTCATAACTTATGTTTAATATAGTGTCATATGTTAATTATGTGTAACAGTTCAAAGCCTACAGACAGGTAGTGATAATTACTTGTTACTTTTTTGTACTTAGGCAACCCCTTGTGTGGTAAACATCAAAAAAATACATTAAATGTTACTTTAACACTTGCAACCTCTTGCTAAAGTATCACATTTTTGAAAAAATTTGATAAATTTTATATTTATCATTCATTTAAAATTACATTTACTTTGCAGGCAAAGAAAATACCATAAACAGTTTAAATAAATTATGAGATTTTTTACTTTGGAGGTTCCATATATAGACTATCACCAAAAAAAAATTTAAAGACTTATACTCTAAAAATTTAAAGACCTATATTGTAAAATTTTGAGTCTGATGCTTTTTTAGTTTAAAGGTTGAGTTAAAAAAAACACTTAAGTTGCACTATATTGTAAAAAAGTAAAAAAAGGTGAAAGATCATAAAAAGCTGAAAAAGTGCAAACAAATCACAATTACTTGATTTAAATTACTCATATTATCATAATCATTATTAGCATAATTGTAATCACAAGCACTTCTACCCATAATGGATGGAGCACTTATTTGACATATTTTTTATAAAAATAAATGCTTCAAAGGAAATTCAAGGAAATTGTATTCCAAGAAGTTTATAGTACCAACCAGGGTTGAAAAAAAAAACATTTTTTCTAAAAAAACAAACAAACTAAAAGTTTTTTTTTGTTTAAACTTCTTTTTTTAAATAAGCTGTGTTCAATCAACTTTTTTAATTAAAAAAATATTAGGCATTTCACTTGAGTAAATTATATCTTCTGTCAGTATAACTGATATAATACATCAATCAATAAATGTTCTGTATACAAATACAATTATTTAATGTTCTGTATATAAATAAAAGAACTTCCACAGTAAAAACTCTCATAATTAATCTAAACTGTTATGCTATTTTCTATGCCTTGTAAAGTAAATATAATTAATCAAATTTTTTTAAAAAGTGATACTTTACCAAGTTGCAAGTGTTAAATTAACTTTTAATGCATAATTTTTATATTTACTACAAATGGTTACCCTAAGTACAGTAAAGTAACACAAAATTGTCACTGCCTGTCTGTGGGTATTAAACTGTAGCATATTAAAGTTAAAAAATTTTCCTAATATTGCATTATTTAACAATTTTGAGATACAATAACTCAAAAATTGTTTAAAATCAGTCAAAACCAACATCAAAAATGAATTATTTGGATGAAAAATAAAACTTAAGGTGATCACGCTTTTATTTACAAAGTTATGATTCACCAAATATCTTTGGTCTGTATTGATTTGATCATAACTTTTGGTTGGATTGGTTAATCAATCTGAAAGTTTTAGGATTGTGTTTATTTTCCTAAAATCTGTAGGTGGCCAAAATTTAAAAAAAATCTGAGGGGCAAAAATAGGTGATTCCATATAGATGATATTATGTTTCATATTATTAGAAAAATAATTAAAAGATTATATGTAACAAGTTCTTTTTTTTCATTATGACTCACTCCCAACAAGGCTCCAAGCAATCACTATTAAGTTACTAGAAAAAAAAAAGAATAGAGTTAAAGAGCTTTTAAAGAAAATTGGTTGACAAAAGACTTAAAAAGTTGTGAGTTGTATGAGTAAGAAAAACATGAAGATGAGAGAGAGCTCCAAAGGGTTGCAGTGTGGGGAAAAAACTAGACGAATAAAAACTTTAAGAGCAAACAGGGACAGATACAGTAAAAAAATGAGACTGAATGACTAGTCATACAAGAATTAATTTTAGCTGATGGAAATAGAAAAAATTTTAGAACACTTAGGAATAGTCACAATAAAATTATGAGACTTAATTGAATGACGAGTAACATGAGAATGAATTTTAATAGATGGCACAAGAGATGCTAGCTCTTTAGAGCGGTGCACATTATACTATTTATAGAAAAGAGGAAGAGAAGCACATTACAACAACAGTTGGAGGTTGGCTGCAAGAACAGGTCCAACTATGTTTACAATGTGTTTTTGTACCTTGTCTAAAAGAGAAAGGGTATTATCAGAAGATCCGCTACAGATATGGCAACAGTATTACATACAAGGACAGATTTAAGATTTAAAGAGATAAAGAATAGAATCCAAAGTAAGGAAGTGGCAATCACCATAAAGAGTCGTGACCTTACCAGATACTAATTTTGCAATTGATTTGATATAAGGTTTCAAAGAAAGATCAGAAGTAAGAGTTAATCCTAGAAGATGAAGGGTAGATGACTCATTGACTACATTACCGTTCATAAATATAGGAAGATCTAGAGTATTGGGATAATGATTAGCTGAAAAAATTGAGTTTTATCTGAGTTAAATTTCACCAGCCGCTGAGAGCCCCATGCTGCAGCAAAAGTAAGATCCTTTTCAAGCTCAAATGCCCCCTCCAAGCAATAAGAGGATGTTGGCTTCTTATCAAGATAAGATTAAATAGTAGTATCATCAGCGAACAATGGCACTTTAGACATAAGAATTTCTGTAAGATCGTTAATATAAATTAAACAGAAGTATAGGCCAAGGATAGAAACTTGCGGAACCCCTGAAGTTACAGGGTATGAAGAAGAGTGCTGACCATTGAGGACAACTTTTATACTACAATTAGAAAGGAAGGATTCAATAATTTTGCAGATTTTAACTGTAAACCGTAAGAAGAAAGTTTATAGAGAAGACCAGCATACCAAACAATATCAAAGGCTTTAGAAATATTGAGAGCAATAGCCTTAAGTTTTCCATGTCTATCTAATGAACAATAAAACCTATCAGTTATTACTGTTAGCAAATCAGCTGAAAAATGAGAAGATCCTAATCCATATTGATGATTAGAAAGTAAGTTAGTAGATTCAAGATGAGAGATTAAGTGTTTGTTTTAAGACTCAAAAACCTGTTTTCTGGAGAACTATTTTGCTGATAGATATGGAAGTAACAGTTTCGATTGGAAATTGCAGCAGCACAATGTGAGGAAAACCATGGAGAAGAGTCAGGCTTGATTTGGAATCGTCAAGAAGAAATAAAAGAGTCCATGCCAGTTTGAATCCAAGTTATGTAAGAAGCACATTTGTCAGCAGGAAGAAGAAAGACATCTAGCAAGGGCCATCACAAAGAAAATCAGTAAAAGAATCCCAGTCAGCGTTAAGGTAGTTGTAAGAGGTACGATGATAGAAGGATCCTGATGATGAAGAAGAATGAAATAATAGTTTTGAAGAGATCAAACCATGATCAGAAGCACCTAAGGGTGAATGTGGAGAAACTGAGCACTGACTAGGAATAAAAACAAGACATAAGTTGAGAAGAGAAGGTAAATAATTCGAGTTGTCTGGAAAGCGAGTTGGAAAGATGACTATTTATGTTAGAGATTGAGAAAGGCAAAAGTTGTGGGCCTTAATGTCTGCAGAGTCACTGACTCCAGACTCAAGCAAGAGAAAAGGCTAAGTCAATTTGCTCAGAAATAACACCAAAAAGAGTGCAGTCTTTAAATGAAGGAGAGCAATATAGAACAAAAAGAGAGGGGCAATAAAATGAAGTGGTGCTAAACAAAAGCACATAAAAGAATAGTCTGTGTATTCAAACCTAATTTCCCAACAAATGAGTGTATTCCTGGAAATGTAAGTGCCCAGGCCAACCATGTGACTATTGGAGTCTTTACAAGTTAAAGGAAGATAACCATCAACATTAAGATCACTAAGAGACAGCTGAACACAAATTAGTCTAACAAAGATTTAGTAGGTTTGGTGAACTTTGCAAGAGATAAGACTCAACAGAAAAAAGGTTACTTCAAAGACCATGAATAGTCAATGATAGATTTAAAGAACTTGGTGATGATGATGGTTTTTTGTGGTTTATAGTTTTTGGTCCTTTAGTTTTAAAATTGTTAAAGAACTTGACTCAAAGCACAGATTGTACTCAGTACGCAATTTTATATGCTGCCTCATTACTATTAATAAACCTTAAGCCTTAACAAAGGGTTCCAAATGTGGCTTCAACAATGCACACCAAAAGTACGAACAGGGACACCATCCATGAGCAACTGTTATTATTCTGTACATCCATGAGCAACTATTAGTACATCCATAGCACTGTTAGTACTCTGATATTTTAAAACTGTTGATGGATTCAGCCTCTCTGAGAGCTACCACAGAGTTCGGGAAATCTGACTACTAGCTGGCCTCAGAACCATTAAACTGAGTTTTAGACCTGAAAGCTCATTAGAAGATAATAGAATGAGTTGACTAATCATAAAAACAGAGACACAAGCAAAACCCATGCATTAAGTCAAGAACATCCAGTATTCAACATCCTAAACTGGAAACAATCTATTATAAATGCATCTATGCCAGCCTGATAGATGAAAAGGGGTGCGAGGCTAGTCAACAGATAGAATTTGTTTAACCCTTAAGTCTTAAGATGCATTTAGCATGTGCCCAAGATGAGTATTTTTATCAAGACACTCTAACCTTTACTCAACTAAGAGCTCCAACGCAGTGGGTATTTTAAGTTGGAGTTAGCTTTGCCTAAAAAAAGTAATCCTACAAGACAGAAGGACATAAAGCAGGTTGTACTGGGTTACATGTTACCAGTAGCAGGATAACCTGACCTGAAAACCATGAGCAATAGCCCTAGCTTTGCCACCTCCATCTAATGTGCTGTAAAAACTTTCAGTCACAGCAGTTAGCAAGTCAGCCATTTATCGAGAGGATCAAAAACCGTATAGATTGTCTGACATTAAGTTATTTGACTCAAAATGGGATGTTAAAAATTTGTTGATCAAAGACTAAAAGACCTTGCTAATAACAGATAGAAGACTGATTGGACAATAGTTGCAGAGATCAGAATGTTCTCCAGGGTTTTTAAAACAGATGCTATTTTCCAGCACACAAGTGCTGGAAAATAGCATCTGTAGGTCTTTGAGTCTTTGATCAAAACAAGATTGGACATTTGTCCAAAATGAGTATTTTTATTGAGACACCATCTCTAGCCTTTACTCAACCAAGAGCCCCAAGGCAGAGATATTTTTAAGTCGGAGTTTGTTTTTCCTAGTCTTCGCCTAAAAAAAGTGAGGGCATGGGGCGTTTAATACTAGGTTACATGATACCAGTAGCAGAATAATTGTAATGATCCTGATCTAAAACCTGACCTAACAAGTGTAAGTATTAAAAAATCATGTTTGTATTAAATATTCAAATGGATGATGTTTCATATTAACAGTGTTTATAGATTAACAGCGGTGTCATTAAAATCTGCTTGTCTTTAGTAGCTCCCAGGTGGCTTCATTTTTTGATTGTCTTTTTGTACAAGTAGTTGCAATGGTCTTCACCCGTGCCCTTAGTGTGATTGTTAAGAGTGGTAAATAGGCATTCAAATATTCTAAATATAATACATGTTTGGGGAGGGGTAGTGAGCATATAAAACTCATTATTATTTATATTTTATAAATACAATTCTGTGGTAGGGTGGAGGGAAGAGTCTATCATATAAAACTCATTATTAGATGATATAAAAACAGTAGAGTTAACAGGTGAAGCTGGTTTGTAGTATTTAACTAATACTAAGCAATATAAGTGTTTGGGATCATGGGTCTAACAAAATAGCCCTATAAACTGCTGGTATACCAAAAACTCAAAATTTAAGTTCAATTAATGCTAAAAATAACAATGCTAAAAATATTGAAAAAAACAAAAAACATTATTTAGCAAACATAATTTTTATACTTGTTTAATGTGATATTTAACACTGTGAACACTAAATGTGGTATTTGTTTATATCTATTAAATGTGATATTTATTTATACTTGTTAAACGTGTTAAATGTGATATTTATTTATACTTGTTAAATGTATTGTTAAATATATTTATATTTACAGATTAACTATCCCTTAATTTAAAAAAAATAAAAAATGTATAGATATTAAAAAAAAACAACCTACTCTTTTATCATGCTTGCCATAAAACAAATGAATGATGTGTGAGAATAGCTTAAAAAAATATCATAAAAACAATGTGCTATCTGTTTCTTCTTTATTGATTGAAATTTCACAATCTTCTCAGTTACAAACATACAATTTATGTTCTGAGTGGTGCTTTCTGCAATTGTAGCATTTAATAGGTAACCTTTATATAAAAGCAAACTTTTAATTATGTAAACAAAACATACTTTTAAGAGTAAAAAGTATTAGCATAACTAAAATGGACTTATAAGGTTCTTATAAATAGTCTAAGCATTATAAAGGTATTTATAGCATTTTTATAGCATTACTTTGTTATTCCTTAAAGCAGTAATAAAATTAAAAGTTTTCATAATCAGGTATAAATTAAGTTAATCAGGTATAAATTAAGTTAATCAGGTATAAATTAAGTATAAAAGTTTTGTCAGCTCAATAAGCTGATTTTAATTTTTACCACAATTTTATAACTCTTTTTGTTCTGACAAAATTTCAAGAGTTTTTTTTTTTTTTATCTTCTTTTTTTTTGGACAACTTGTTTTATAATTAATAATACTTATATATTTTTTTTTTTATAGGTTATACTGCTTATACATAGATAAAAAAATGTTTTTTATTATTTTGTGATTGATAATTTTGACTTTTTTTTTGAAGTTTTTTTTTTTTACTTTTTTTACTTTATGTTTTCAACTTACTAAAAAATTTCTAACTAGTTCTAATTAATTTTTATAATTAATTATTTCTATTTTTTATTTATTTTATCAACTCTTATAGAGTTAATAAAATACAGATTTTTTTGTTTGCTAAAATGGTTAAATTCTGGGTTGTTGTTTTTTTAATTTTCTCTTTAAACTTTGTTTAATTTTGAACTCAAATTTGATAAAAGCAACTTTATTAATGTTTTCTTTCTACCTCCAGTGTGACCACAGGCTACTTTATTACTATTAATGATCCTTGTTATGCTTTATACCTAATAACTAAATAATATGATTAAGTTGTTGGGTATAAATCTTAATTACTTAGTTTAGAAATCTGCTAAATGTTTTGACACCTTTAAATTGTTGTATTCTCAAATGATTTCATAATAACCAATACCAGTTTATCATAACATTTTATGATAAAATGGTACGTATTTAAAAAACAATAACATGCCACCATTAATTTTCTTTGTTTTAAAATAGTTCAATAACATACAATATATATTTTTGAATCAGCTATCTGTTCACAGTTATATCTATCTATCACTTATATAATAAAAATATTTACATTATATTTATGGTTGAATTTAACAAAAGATTTTAATAAAGTTGTTATTTGCATTTTAAAAAAGCTGATCTTTTAGTTTCTTTGCTAGCTTACACAGCTTGAGAAGTTGGTGGGGGTATATACAAACCCCCACCAAATAGTATTATTATTGGTGGGGGTATATACTTACCCCCACCAATAATAATACTATTATTAGTGTGAGTATGTATTACTAAGGCAGTGAAACTTTTGAAAAAAGCATATACTACATGTCATGATAGCATATTCTACATTCCATGACTACTTATAAACTTTTATAAATTCACTATACTCTCATGAATTTAAGCTGAATTTAAATTACATATATCAACTACTATATAAGCAATTTAACTTGTCATGTATCAACTTTTATATAAGGAGAAAAAGGAGGTCTAAAAACTTATTACTAAGTTTTTTTTAGTTGTTATTTTAGTAAATAATTCCTCAGAGAAGTTTCTTTTAGCACCATTGAGATTAAAAATCATTTAATATTTACATCAGCAAATTTGTGGCTTTAACTACCTTCAACTCCCATTCTCTTACATAATCAGTAATATCAGAATAAAAAATAAAAAAACAAAATAAACACACAAATAAAAATTATATTATATATAATATTCAATTGTTTGTTTCTGTTAATAAGTAAGAAAAAAAAATTGTTATTTTTTAATAACACATAATGCTAATAATAGTTAAAGAATATTTCTTGAGAAAATTTTAAAAAAACAAATTAGTAGGTTATAGTAATTTTTTTTTATGACAACATGGTTATAAATTTTTAAATATTTTGTATATCTTTTTGTATCTTAGTTTTTTTTAATCCAAAATGAAGCTAATAAAAACTCAGGTAAGTTCTCTGCTTATATTCTGAAGGTTAATATATTATTGCATTTTATGTGTTGAAACTATTTTATTAGATTTTAATGAGTTTTAAGCTAATAAATAATTGATATGAATATTTTTTAAGACTATAAAAACATTTTTTGCTATAAATACAGCTAATGAATAATTGAATGGAAACATAAATAAAGCTAATAAATTTTTGTTTTAATACAAAATGAATTAAATAAATGTTTGGTGTAATTAAATAAAAAAAAACAACTATTACTACTAAAACTTGATAAAATCAAATTATTATATCAAAATGCACGTTGTCACATCAAGTTGTTACATCAAGTTGTTACATCAAATTATTACATCAAGTTGTTACATCAAGTTATTATATGAAGTTGTTACATCAAGTTGCTACATCAAGTTATTACATCAAGTTGTTTCATTTTGTTATAACTGAAGTAAAATTTTTTCAAGAAAAAAATACTGAAAATTGTTTTAAATTTAAAATAAATAAAAAAAATCAAGTTTGATAAATTTCACAGGAACCACAGGAAATTAAAACAAACAACACATCGTAATGATGTATTTGTAAATGCATGCAGCTGAAATAATAAAATAAAACTTGAATTTGTATTTATTATGCATGCATTTACAAATACATTTGTATTTATTATGCATGGATTAACAAATACATTTGTATTTTATTATTTTAAAATAAAATAAAAAAAGTTATATGCAACAATAATTACTATTTTTGCATATTTTTTTAAAAGCAGGTATGATAAAGTACTTTAAGGCAAAAACTAATGTTGTTTAACTAATTGTCAAAAAATATATAAAAACTTCTTTAATCTATAAATAAAACAATTTTACTTGAGTAATGACATATTGATATTGGTAATTCCACATTATTCCACATGAGAAGCTAAAAATAAAATATAACTAAATATAAAGTATTTGTTATATGTATAAATATCACAACAATTAGTTTATATTAAAAAATCATTTATATTGTGTTTCTTTACAATCACCAATATACTATATTTAAAATTTTCAAGTGCACTGAACTGCAATTACTTTTAATTTTTTTGGTTTAGTAGCTTCTGTTAAAAACTTTGAAACTTTGCGCCTAATTATCTCATTTCAACTTATTCATTGTATAGGCTGGTTTGGCGCTGAGTCATCCATATATAAATATCATAAATATGTTGACTACAGGTAGAGGGGCCCAAAAAACTCATGGACCCCAAAAGCCACATGCTCACATTAGCACCTGTAACTCATAGATAAAGCCTTATCAAGCAGCAAAATAGATTTTTTTATTTGACAAGATAGTTTTTTGAAAAGAAACTGTTAAAAATAACCAAATTAGCATAAATTTTTGAAAATTATACTAAAAACAATAAAATAAAATTTTTTTCAATTTTATAAGATTTTGACATTATGGTCCATAAAAACTTGAAATTTTCATTTAAGTTTGCAAAATAGTGTTTTTTGTAAAGATTTAAGTCATACTTCTACAAAAAAAACCAAAAGAAAATAAATGAAAAAGACAGTTGCTAAAATATTTTATCTTAACCAAAGTAGTGTTTCTGTGTGGTCTTTGGGGTCCCTTACTAAAAAATATATATACATGGATCAAAAACTCAATATTAAAATAAAGTTTTGCTTTTTTCTATTAACATTTATTTTTCTATTAACATTTATTTTTCTATTAACAATAAAATAAAATGACTTTTTAACTAGTTATTTGTATAAAAAAAATTGAAATGTTGAAAAATTGAAATGTTGAAAAATTGAAATGTTGCTCTATTAGTCTTTAAGACAATTTAAAAGTGTTTTTATACATCTTTGAAACTATTGACTCATTAATAAGTTGATCAACTAATTGAATAAGAATAATGGAATTATCTCCTTATCACTGTAAGGTCACTTTCTTGGTGTATCCTTCTAACTTCTAGTATCTTCATCACTTTCATGCTCAATAACCTTTTGTTTGAATGAGTTGTTGGTTACTGCAGCAGCTAAAAACATTGTTGGTTTTTTTCCATCCACTTTACAAGTTAACTTTCCACAGACAGATTTTTGTACATTGTGGCAAGAAGAGCATTGTTGTAGCTTTATGGCTTGGCACACACCTTCTCCACAGTTGCATTCATTTTTACACCGTAAAAATGCTTCTTTTTGTTTTTCTTTGTTCCATCTTTTTTCTTCCTTATCTTTTATTTCTTGATTTTTATCTTGAATTACCTTCACTAAGTCCAACACATTTTTTCCTTTCATTGATCCGTGAACCTGCGTAACCCTTGTAGTAAGTTTGGAAACTTTTGGCTTAACTTTCTGTACTATCAGTAAGCCAGGAATTTCTTCAAGTTGAATGCTTTTTTTGCTCAGCTCTAGAATAAGCTCTTGAGAATGCTCAAACTTTTCTTTCCAATACTGAGCTGAATTTTTTCTTTTATCAGGAGATTTAATAGTATATCTTTCAGGAGTTGTTGTACTGGGTGTAACACTTTTTGGAAAATCAATACATAAAGCAGCTCGTGCAAACTTGTCCTGTTGCATGTCATTGATGTTTAATGATGTGGAAGTTACTCCTACACGTCTTGCAGCTTTGATTATAGATTGTCTTGGGGCCAAGTTGTTCCAAAAACGTCCTAAAATCATCATAAAAGCTTCTTTATTTAGTGAATTGAAATCAGTAAAAATGTTTTCTTTCATACCATGATACTCATGATGAAGGTTTTTGTTGAGTTGGTCTAAAAGCTGTGTCACACCAGTGGTATCTGGTGGAGTTAAGAACATACGTATGTTTTTTGATTGTAAAAACTTTAAGACATCAAAATTAAAGCGTGAACAATGCCCATCAGAAAGCAAAACTACTGGTCGTGCCACTTTTTATTCAGTAAGATATTCATCAAACTCTTTGTACATATCTAATAATGATTTGTGATCAGATACACCATGGTTGCAAGTTGTTATCAGAAAATGCAGAATATTTACCACAGCTTCCTTTGGAGCCATTTGATTAGTTATTCCATAAGAGTACTTGACAGACACAAAGGTCTCCTACAATTACAAAGAAAGATAATACATATCATCTGTTCAATCCATATTATAAATATTTATCAAAAAAGTGATAAGGCAATAACTACCTGAAAATGATACTAGAGGATGTATGGTGACGCATTCACGGTTCTCTCTGATCATTTTACAACATGTTTCCCCTTTTGCAGCAAAAACAAGACCAGCATGAATACCATCAACACCAAAATTGATGAACTGTGGTGTTTCATCATAATTAAATATTCTGCATGTATCAATATTTCCAGACCAAACTCTTGTCCCCTTTTGTGCTGCTTCAGTCATAATGCCTGTCTCAATCAATTTTTCTGCAAGAGCGTCTAAAGGCAACCAATGAAATCTATTAGTAACTCAGTTTTGGTAGAACTATTTTTCATGAATGTACAGTAGCAATACATAAACTAATAAAAAGATGTAGCTCTGAGTTAAATTTTAAATGAAACTAGTGTATACTATGAAATATAATAAAAAACTCAATGTTTACTCATACCAAGGTGGAAACATGCTATTTCCCTCGTGCAATTGAGAGCTCTATTTATTGACACATTTCCTTGTCGCTTGAGTGTTAAGCTTGGATTCTTAGCTTTAAAGCGCATCCAAATCGATTTACCTAACCTGTGTTTAAAACAAAAATAAAAAATTAACTAAAAAAGCTTCTCTTACAAAGTTTCAACTCCTGGAACTACAAGCAATCTCTTTATATCTTAACATGTTGACTATTACTACCTTTTAAAAATATATATAAGAAACATTAATACTTGTTTTTTGTCAAAGCATTTTTTGCATTTGCAGATAATGCTATGAATTTTCTGCCACCTTTCAATCTTTTATTTGTGTATTGTCTAACTTTCAGAACATCAAGGACAAGTTTTGTTAGTTGTGCTTTGTTTATGCCTTGCATTGCTTGATTTTTATTCTTAATGTATGAAACAATTGACATCTCTTCTTCCTCCAAGAGAATTGCACAGTACTGTCTTTCAAGACCATTGACTATTTTCCCATCAAGTCTACGGTTTATTGTTTCACGATCTTTAATAAGTGGATATTGTCTTGTTTTAATTGCAGCATGTCGTCTTACATTATTTTCTTTAGCAGCAGCTTAAAGTTGTTTTTTTTTTTCTAATATAGCTTTTCTTTTAATTAGTGCTTTAGCATTAGAACTTGGATTTAGTGACTTCATTTGCAAGCGAGTTTTGAAGTTTTTGTTGCTGTTACTCATGTTTATTTATTTGCTCACAAATAAAATAATATCGCAAATTCACATACTGCAAACTGAACTAAAACTATCCTCTAAGCAGGAGCATAAAATAAAAGCTCTATATAAATTCATTATCATTAAAAAGATAGTTACAACTACTACAAATCTACTAAATCATGAATTTTTGTAATACCACTTACATTTTTGTTACAAATAAAATAATTAATGTGGTTTTTGGGGTCCCAAGCTTGTGGTTTTTGTAGCGCTTTAGGTACTTTCATAAAATATAAGTTTGCAATCAAACTACCATATGAAGGGGATTTTAATACAACAAGCTATTCCAAAAATTGGAAAGTTGCAACTAATTTTATAAAAGTTATTATTTATATAAAAATTTAAGCCATACGGTTTTTGAGGTCCCCTACTAAAATGTAGCGAAACTTTACTGAAAAAAAAAAGCAAACAAAAAATACCAAAATACTTCTTAACCCCTGGGAAGAACTTTTACCATATAAAAGCATATAAAAAAGCAAAATAAAGTTAAATTATTTGTTTTGTACAAAAGATACAGCAAAAGAAAAAATCATGTGGTTTTTGGGGCCCGTCTACTTGTATAAGTTATATATAAAAATATCACAACATATCTAAACTATAATTTGTACTTGTAATTAATATTATACGCGTTTGATGAAATAAAGACTGTAAAAGGTATATCTAATGAATATTATACTATAACATAACATTTAACAGATTTAATAACTTGGACCTAAAAATATAGTGAAATATGTTAAGTTTATATAACCTTTTTTTTTTTTAATTTCAGTAGTGTATCTGCATGTATCCAAGTCATTTTATAACACTGGGCAACAAAAAAATTTATTTTTTTTGTATCTCAAGCAATTTTATTCAAATTATACTAATTTCGGGCTGAGAAAAAAGAATATGACAACGAAAATTTTTTATTAGCTCTAGTTTCTGAGATATACAATAGCAATAAATTTTTATTTCACGTAATTTGCAACAGAGCAATATGACATATAATTTACATATTCTAATAACATTTAAAGTACATTTGGTTTTTTTTTTATTACAGATATATTCTAATAGTTTTAAATAAAGAAATCATCAAGTTAATAGGGTTAAAGATGCCTATGGGGTATCGTCACAAAATCGTGATCTTTTTGCTTTCTTTTTGTAAACTAGTTCTGGAGCATCCCTACACACAAACCAACAGTAATCTGCAAGCATGGCCTCATTTCAACGACCCTGATATCTTTTTTCCATTACACAAATAACTTGGTGAAACCTTTCCCCATGTTCATTACAAACAGCTCCACAATTGCAGGGGGGGGGGGGGGACCAAGTCTAGATGTGAGTGGAGGAAATGAATCTTGAGGGACATGTTACATCCAAGGTGATGATATTTTTGCAGAAGTACTGCTACCAATTGAATGTAGTTATAATCTCATTTGTTGCCTAAAAATCCACTAATCACTCCCTTAAGAGCTTCCCAAGTTTCCTTTTCGGACCCCTTCAAAACTTCGTCAAATGCAGAATCCTTCATAAGATGACGTATTTATGGCCCAACAAAAATACCTTTGTCAACTTTTGCATCACTTATTTTTGGAAACTTATTTCTTAAATACCTAAAAGTATGTCCTTCTTTGTTCATACCTTTGACGAAATTTTTCATCAAACCCAACTTAATATGTAATGGTGGAAGAAGAACATCTTTTGGATCCACAAGTGGTTCAGCAATAACATTTTTTTCTTCTGTGTTGAGATTTCTTGCAGACCAGTCTTCTTTTATATAATGTGAACTTCTGTCTCTACTGTCCCACATACACAAAAAGCAGCAGTATTTAGTATACCCTAATTGCATTCCTAAAAGTATGGCAATGACTTTTAGATCACCACAAATTTTCCATTTGTGTTTATTGTAATTAATTGAGTTGAAGAGAACTTTCATGTTTATATAAGTCTCTTTCTTATGAACTGCATGGCCAATAGGAACAGAAGGAAGACGGTTTCCATGGTGCTGTAATACAACTTTCAAGCTTAGTTTAGATGAGTCTATGAATAATCTCCATTCAATTGGATCATAGTTCAAATTAATGCATTAATCCAAAAACATCAATGCAAACAAGATTATTTTTTTTCTCAAAAAAAGAAAGCAGATTCTGCTGCCGTTTTCTGTAAGGTGAAACCTTGACATCAAGTTGGAGAAGATTCTACTGCTTTAGTCTTGACCCTAGAAGTTCTGCCTTTTCCTGTGACAAGTCCAGATCTCGAACAAGATCACTTAATTCTGCTTGACTCAATCTGTGTGGCACAACATCTGTTAACACAAAATCAGGATCATTTGATGTGGAAGGCTTGTTTTCTTCTATTTCTACTTCATTTTCTGCTTCTAACTCACAACTTTGTGGTGGAGTAGGAACTGGTAAATTATCTGAATGATTTGTAAAATTTTACACTAGTAAATAAAAAAATAAAAACTAAGAATAGATTAGACCAGAAACTTTAGCAAACACACATAACTAGTATCACAAGTTTTAAACATGAACAAAACATTTTGGATAGTCAAAAACAAAAATTTTTTATAAAAAAAAATGAAAATTTCTACCCTTGCAATGGTTGAATAAGCGATCGCGATTTACAAAATCTGGAAAAATATCTGGTCTTTAAAATTTTAGTTTATGCAAGCCGTTTACTTTGTTTTTAAAGAACAAACTATTGTTAGCGAAAAAGTTATAAAGAACAAAACAAAACAAAACAATAAACTTACAATTACAAATGCAATAACACTCCAGTCACTAACTGCATTATATAAGTAATAAAACTATAATAGTATTATTATTTTTATAAAGCACTTATAACTTTTAAAGTTCATTCATTGTTCAAACAACATTAGAAATTCCAAACTTTAATCAAAGTAAAAAACATCTGAAAAAATGAAGTGGATAATTAAATATTATTAAAAACTTCATGAACTTCTACAATACACTTAAACAACTTTATAAAAGGATTTAGCATTATAAAACGTTACGAACAGTTCGAAAAAACGCGCGCTAATTTAAAAATAAACCAATAAAAAGTTTTTTTTGGTTGATTTTTAAATTAATCATGCGCTTTTACGGACCATTAGAAGCTTTTTTCGTAATGCTAAACTTTTTATAAAGTGCGTTTTTATGAAGTTGTTTAAGTTCTTTAATACGTTATAAATATTATTTAAATATCCACTCTATTTTTCTAGATGCTTTTCTACTTCAATTAAAATTCGGAATTATTTATGTTGTTTGAACTAAGAATGAATTGTAAAAGTTATAAGTGCGTTGTAAAAGTATTACACTTGTATAGTGTTATTACTTTTATAATGAAGTTACTAGAGTGTTATTACTTTTGTAGTCATAAGTTTGTTATTTTATACTTTATAACTTTTTCGCTAACAAATTTAACAAAGTACACGATTTCGCATAAACTAAAATTTTGAAGACCAGATATTTTTCCGGATTTTTCATTTCGCGATCACTTAATTCAACCCTTGCCTTGAGAGAAAATTTTTGCTTTTATTTCTTAAACTAGAGCTAATATGTCATTTTTAATGTCATTTTCGAATTCAGCAGATGGAAATGCATAAGAAATAATTAATTTTGGTTCCGATACAAAATCACTGTTGGGCAGTGTAATTATTATAAAAAGCATATATTACAGAACATTATATAACTAGTTTATAAGGAATATATTTCAAAACGCAGTAGTCAAAAAAGATTTTCGACTACTATGTTTTAAAATATGTTCCTCTTTTTTTTAACATTTAAGCAACATCAACAATTAAGCGACATTTTAATGCTGTTTAAAAGTTAAAACAATTAAAATAATGCGAAAGTACATTAAGTTTTATCATTTTTCAAAAAACCGCAATAAGAAAAGACTAGAAAGTTTTTATAATCAATAGTGCTTTTTCTTTTTGTTTTTTTATTGTTTTATAATACTTTTTAAACATGCAAGGAGTGTTGCTACATTGACTGAAAAATAGGTAAAACATGCGAGGAGTGTTGCTTTTTTACTGTAAAACCTGTGCGAAAAGTGTTACTAAATCGACTATCTTATAGCTTGCTGCTACAAAGGAGTGCTGCTACATCGTCTATTTTATAGCCTGCTGCTACAAGAAAATGATAATTGACAAATGATAAAACTCCTAACTGGTTGTCAGAAAGTTTTGTTGACAAAAAGTAAAAATTAAAATGCAAGACCGAATTTTTTTTTGTTACTTGGTAGACTGCCTGCCCCAACCAAACCCTCAGTCGATGTAGCAGCACTCCCTTGTGAGTCAGGCTATAAGATAGTCAATGTAGCAACACTCTGTCGCGAGTCAGGCTATTTGTCAGTCGGTGTAGCAGCACTTTGTTGCGAGTCAGGCTATAAGATAGTCGATGTAGCAACACTCTGTGCATGATTTACAGTAAAAAAACTAAAAATAAAACATTTTATTAAAAAAACTAAAAAAAACAACATTGTTTATATTATTAAAAACATTAGGAATGTTTTAAAAACATTCAGAATTTTTTAAAAACATTCAGAATGTTTTTAAAAACATTCTGGTCAATTAAATTTGCGTTTTTGCGGGTTTTTAAAAAAACAATTAATTTGTAATTAAATTAATGGCTTTAACTTTCTGACAACATGCAAATGTTGGACGAAAGTTAAAAGTAATTAAAACTGACGTATTTGTTGGCATAAGAAACATTTTTTTCCTTCCGTACTCCTAAATGCAACAATCTATAGAACTATATATATACATACATACATACATACATACATATATATATATATATATATATATATATATATATATATATATATATATATATATATATATATATATATATATATATATATATATATATATATATATATATATATATATATATATATATATGAATAATTTTAAATGCACTCTAGAAAATAGAGTACTTAATGTTCTTAGAAGAACAGAGCAATAATAAGTTTTCTGTTGAGTCTTTATGAAATATATATATTAGGGTGGTCTTTAAAACAACCTTTTTTTTTCAATGTCTACTCTTACTCTCAATATGTGTTCTATATAATAAAATAATATTAGAATTAAAAAATTATTGAAAAAAAATATTTTTAGATTCAAGACCCTTAAACATTAGACGGATCCCTATAATTATCAAAAAAATAGTTCTTCAAAAGTATATCATGATGGGTCTCAAAAATAAGAAATTATATAAAACATCAAAAATAATCATCATTTTATAAAAAACATTGATAAAAAAAATTTAGCTTTTCAAACAGTTTTTCAGAAAAATCAAATTTTTTTTGCCATAATAAAAGTCTTTCATAATTAGATGATATCTACCCAATCCTCAGTTAATGTATCAGTTAATAATTAGATGGTATCTACCCAATCCTCAGTTAATGTATCAGTTAATAATTAGATGATATCTACCCAATCCTCAATTAATGTATCAGTTAATAATTAGATGATATCTACCCAATCCTCAGTTAATGTATCAGTTAATAATTAGATGATATCTACCCAATCCTCAGTTAATGTATCAGTTAATAATTAGATGATATCTACCCAATCCTCAGTTAATGTATCAGTTAATATCTTTATCATAATTATAAAATGTAAATGAATTAGAGCTAACTATTAAATGACTTTGAATTAGGATCGGCATTTGGCAATGCTAACCTAACTACCGATCTATAAATGCTTGAGATCGGCAAAAAATTACTGAACCCATTTCTTTGTTTTATGCTCAAACCTTTGTTTTACATTTTTTTGCCAACAAGATTTCGACCTCACATAGAATAAGGTCAGCAAATTATTGCCAACCTTTTTTTTCCTAATTCCGAGGGCTGCATACATAACGTATGGCTTTAAAATATTAGGAATACTTTAAATTCATTTAAAAATCACTGGTTATAGAATAAGCGACCAAAGGATTTTTATTTTTATAAAATATATACAATAAACTATACACAAACATCAAATTATAAAATTGAATAAGGTCCTGGTTCTCAACTTGTCACACCTTCCTTTTCACGCTTTGAAGCATCTCCTGGACATTCAAATCATGTTCTTTGATTTACTTTCTTACCTTTCCTTCAAATTGTAATACAGACATAGCCTCCATGCACTTTCTTACAAGCGAGACAATATTGCTCAAAAAACTTCAATTGGCTTAAATTTTAGACAATTTGGAGGATTGGCATCTTTTAAGACAAAACATATGTTCTTTGTTTGAAGCTAATTTATCATTCTTTTTACGCTGTGAGGGTTAGCTAAATTTGGCTAAAGTACGTATTTGTCATCCAAATAATTATCTGACATCCGATGATGATTATTTGACATCCGAATGATTACATACAATCATTGACATAATTCCAACATTTTATCATAATCCACATGATTTCTTGATCAATTATTCAGAAATGTCAGTGAATTTAGGTGGAATGGCCATCCATACTAAACCTTTTAAAGTAAATTTTTTGTCTTATTTTTGACTTATCTAACATCATTGGTATATCATGTATGTCATCAGTATAAAATTCATCATTTCCTAAAATGTCATTGTTTGAGAAAGTTGTTTGTAAGTTTAATTTAGACAAGTTATTAGTGATACAACCTTGTGAGATATTATATATAATTAGAGATATTGCATCTTTAATTTTCTTTGAGAATTCCTGGATGATTTTTAGCATTTACATATAACGTTGACACTAATCCCTTTATTAAATTTGTAGTATAACAATTTTTGCTAATTTACCCAATCACAGACCATTTTCACATTGGTTAATATATTGGTAAATAAGTGATAATATAACACCTTTTTTGAAATGATTAATTACAAATGTATTTTCCTTGTGTCTGAGCAAACCAAAGAAACAAATCTTTTTAATCAGACATTTTAATCTAAAATTGATTTTATTAGATAATCTAAAAAAATAATCTTTTAAAAGATTTTTAGAAAGACCTTGAAAAATAATTTCAAATGTTTAAATTTATTACGAAAATTCATGCCTACTAAATAAATTTTTAATATAACATTTAATTTAAACAAAATACGTTTATTTTGAACGATTATTATAATTAATTTTTAATTGATATGAAGCCTTTGCGTAAAATCATGATTTTTTAAATAGCATTTAAATTAAAACATTAAAACAGCCGTGGTCAAATTGTAAAGAAAAAAAAGTACAAACTTAAGTACAATATATAATATTAGAAGATACATAAACATGTAAATAAAGGTGTCTTAATTCTGGCAATGATAGGTAACTAATTTTTATTACAACAAATATTTTCAAAATTTAGAAAATTATTATCTCTAATACACATAATATATAAATTTAATCATTAAACATCATTTTGACAAAGTACATAACAATTTATTCTATTAATAAATTTTTCAAATAATAATAATCAAACAGAAATATTTCAACTCCTAACTGTTAGACCATTTTAAATCTGAGATGTTATAAGTCATTGTACAGCAAAAATAATTTTTTTTGTACTAATTTTCAGTTTGTTTTTGATTTTGTTGCATTAGGCAAGAAACCAAAATAATTTTAAAAAACCTAACCCAACTAACTCAAAAACAAGCTGAAAATTAGTTGCAGTACAGTTGCTTCAACAATAAGGAGTTGAAATATTTCTGTTTTATTATTATTATTAGAAAAAAATTATTAATAGAAAACTTAATTGTAAGTATGGGATTCTGGTCAGGTAAGAACATAGATCGGAACTTAGAAATGCTCAATACTTCAAGAAGGCTGGCTCTGGTACTCCTAAGATAAGATAAGATCCTAATCAATAAAAATCTTTCTAATTACTTCATACAATTCCTATGAATGTAGAAATCCTTTTAATCAAATATTTTATTTTTTATATTATCTTTTTAAATATACATGGCTTTTAAATATATATGCATATGGCATATGGTTTTTAATATTTTATTCTTTATTAATACCAATACACACTTGGGTATCTGCAATATTAATAAGTTTTCTACACTAAAAAATTCTATAAAGTTGTATCAATTAGACTTATTTTTTTTTAGTGTTATTATTTTTAAAAAAATTTTATTTTAATGTTTTAATTTATCATTATTTTGAAAATACTAATGGTCAAACTTGAGTTAAATATTTGAATGATGTTTGTTAAATTCGCCATGGAAAAATTTACAAGAAAACAAGGTTTGTTGTATCTAGTAGAAGTGTCAATTTTATTTTCACTCGTTTTTTTTAACAGTTCAGGTCCTCTTGAATTGTTTAGAATTTATTTAGCATAAAAATCTCTTTCTGTCATAGCTACCTTAATGATATTATTAAACCGATTATCTTTAAATTTATTTGTTATGTATATTTTTTAAATATGTAAATATATATATATATATATATATATATATATATATATATATATATATATATATATATATATATATATATATATTTATATAATATGCAGATAATAGTCAAATAATGGATTGAAACTAACCTTTAAAAGAAGTCTTTTATTAAAACATGGCTTGTTTGTTAAAATTTCCAAAATTACAAGCATTTTCTCATCTGAACTAAAACAAACAAAAAAACGTTCAAGTTATATGTAATATAATGTTGTTAAACATTATATGTAATAATGTTGTTAAACATTACTTATATTTTTTTCTGATATTTTACTTGATATTTTTTTAAAGAATGCTTCCATTGAACCACCAATTGACACAACTCGCATTCTCAAGGACTTAAGATGGATTCCTATATCTAACTACAAATCTAGAGCATCCACATCCAAAGAATGGGAGTTCAACCTAGTCTTAAAAGATTCTACAAAACCAAGCAATCCAAATATTTTATTATTAATCTGCTGTACTACAGATACTGTTTTGAAGAACAGTCACTTGTTGTTGAAGATCTTTAATCTAAAGTTTATGCCACTTCAGCTACATTTAGGGATCGCTAGTATACGGTATACTAAAAATTTAGTATACAGTTTACTGTATTGTATACAGTAAAGTAAAACCTTAAACAAAATTTTTTTTTACAGTTTACATAAAACATAAATTTGTTTATTATTTTTTTGCTTTTGTTTGTGTGTTTTATAATATTATTATACTATTAGTTACTATTGGTTACACATTCTCATTAGATAAACAAAAAAGTTAAAGTCTTTGATCAAAATCAGCAACCAATTGATTATGGATTGTTATCTTACTACATCAAAAAATCAGCAACCAATTGATTATGGATTGTTATCTTACTATATCAAAAAATTAAATCAAAAATAAAAATGCTTCATTCTTGATAAATCATACAATAAATATGGTATAGTAATTTAATTCATTAAGATAATATAATTAATAAATTATCAAGTCAGTCCAAAAATAATTCATAAACAAAAGTATACTAAATGAAATACTAACTTTTAGTATATCAAATAGACAGTAAAGTTTACCAAAAAGTTATTATACCGTATACTGTAACCCGCAATCCCTAAATACAACATCATTCGCTAACCATATGAACCATGCTGTTTTTAAACATGGGAGGAATTTTGAGCAACCAATTAATTCAAACAATTTAAGTTAAAAATTTGTATGATTTAGATGTAAAACCATTTATAGAATAGAAAATATAGAAAATAAAAAGATAAAACAATTAAATAATAAACAGTAAATGAACAAATAGCAACAGTATTTAGTAATAGTAAACAAAATAGTTGATTATATTATATATTAAAGAATTTGTACATAAAAAGTATAGATTTATACTATTAATTAAAAATAACGATAAAATAATAAACAATAGATAAAATTAAAATAATATCAATTCACAATAAATTAATGCATGAGAATATATAATAATGATGAAATATAATAATAATCAAAAAATAAAAATTCTTAAATGAATAATCTAATGATAAATAATAAAATAATAAGAGATATTACCACTGAAATATAAAACAGAAAAATATTATGTATATAACTAGAACTAAAGTAAATATAATTAACAATAAACAATATTCTTCATCATCAGAATATCATCGTACCTTTTACAACTACCTTGTAAAAAGCTGACTTGAACTCTTTCCGTAATTTCCTATGCAATGGTCCTTAAGGTAGAAATATTTTGTCTTCCTGCTGACAAATGTACTTCTTACATAACTTTGTGGATCCAGGCTGGCATGGAGTCTTTTATTCCCAATCGACGAATCCAAGTCAAGCCTCACTCTTCTCCATGGTTTTCCTCACATTGTGCTGCTGCAATTTCCAATCAAAACCGTTACTTCCATTACTAACAAAACAATTCTCCAGAAAATAGTTTACTATTGCTAGAAACCATTGTGAAAATGTTTTGTCTAACACCAAAACCCACTATTCTTAGGTCATGAAATCTCATACTTCATTTCAAAAATTAGGCTCTTGTGACTTCTGGAGAATCTTTAACAGTATCAATAATAAGGGCAAATCTGTTATTCCACCTCTCTTGTTTGGTTCAGATTTTGTCGCCTCACCTAAAGACAAAACTGAATTGTTTGCTAAAAACCTTTCATCAATATCTCTTGATTCCACTAGTTGTGTTCTACCTGATATAGCCGACAAACAGGTTGATCATTCTTGATCTTGACATTCGTATCTGCTATCCCTATTTACAAAAACTCTGGAGAGAGATCTGAATCATCTAACTACAGTTTCATTAGTTTTCTTCCCATCATAAACAAGGTTTTTGAATCTTGTATTAACACACACTTCTCTCATCTTGAATCTAATAACTTACTTTCTGATCATCAATACAGATTTCAATCTTTTCATTCTACAGCTGATTTCCTAACAGTAATAACTGATAGGTTTTATCCTGCATTATATAGATGTAAAGAGGTTAAGGTTATCGCTCTCAACATTTCTGAAACTTTTAATAAAGTTTGGCATGCAGGTCTTCTCCATAAGCTTTCTTTCTACAGTGTATCAGGTAACTTTAATTTTTAAGATTATTGAATCTTTCCCTTCTAATTGTAGTATAAAAATTATTCTCAATGGACAGCACTCTTTTTCTTATCCTGTAACTTCAGGGGTTCCTCAAGGTACTATCCTTGGTCCTATACTCTTTTAAATTACATTATCATCTAGATATTCTCACATCTAAGGTGGCATTGTTCGCTGATGATACTACCATTTATTCTTGTCTTGATAAGAAGCCAACACTTTCTGATTGCTTGGAGGCCCCTCCATTTAAACTTGAAAATGATCTCACTACTGCTGCAGCATGGGACTCACAGTGGTGAAATTTAATTCAGATAGAACCTAATTTTTTTCAGGTAATCGTTGTCGCAATAATATAGACATCCTATATTTATGAACGGTAATGTACTCGATGAGTCATCTACCCTTCATCTTTTAGGATTAACTCTTACTTTCGATCTTTATTGGAAACCATATATCAAATCATTGCAAAATTAGCATCTGCTAAGGTTGCGACTCTTTATCGTGCTCGCCACTTTCTTACTCCCAATTTTATTCTTTATCTCTTTAAATCTTAAATCCGTCCTTGTATGGAATATTGTTGCCATATCTGGGGTGGATCTTTCAATGATGCCCTTTCTTTTTTAGACAAGGAGCAAAAAACGCATTGCTAATATAGATGGACCTGCTCTTGCAGCTAACCTCCAACCATCATCACATAATGGTTGGAGGTTGTAATGTTGCTTCTCTTTCTCTTTTCTACAAACACTATAATGGGCACTGCTCTAAAGAGCTAGCGTCTCTTGTGCCATCAACTAAAATTCATTCTTGTGTTACCAGGGTTGGAAAAAACCCTGGGTTTTTTAAAAAATGAAACCAAATGGGTTTTTTTGGTTTTTTTCAAAATTGACCGTTATTACAAAATAAAAATTTCCAGGACGGAAAGTTAAATTTCTAAATTTATAGTTCATTTACCCTATATGTTCTTATTTTTATTGCCAAAGTACATTAAGTCTCTAACATGTTTTGGGAGTTCCTGGACTAGTCTAGGAGAATATGTTGTTATGTTATGACTTATAAAACTGCAAAGTGTTACAGAATTTCCTGATTTATTAACTAGTTGATATTATTTATTTATATTTTAATTATAATAGAATTTATTTCAGAAAAAAAAAACATTTTTTAATAAGAACATATATTATGGCTCCTAGATCTGAAAGAAAGCTTGCAGCTGAATGGAATGACATGACTAAGTTATCAAAAACTGTTTCTGGAAAAGTAATACTGCAGTGCCAGTGCAATTATTGCAATGAAATTATTAATAGCCAAAAAATAGAAAGAATCAGAATTCATTTAAAAAAATGTAAAAAAAACAACCCATCTGCTGATGTTGCAGAACGAAATAAGAAATTTACTTTAAATGATGTCCAAGTATCATCTCAGACATCTGTAAACTTGTTGTGTAATTCTGTTAGCCCAGTTACTTCAGAATCTTTTGAAGCATCAAGTACTTCTGGTGTCTTTGGGAGTAGCTACTCTGGTTCAACATCAACCCCATATAAAAAACAAAAGTTAATAGAAAACTACATTTCAAGAACAAGCTCAGACCAGAAGGATGTTTTTGACTTGCAAGTTGCCAAATTTTTTTTTGCATGCAATATTCCATTTAATGCTGTAGAAAATAGAGAATTTAAAAATTGTGTTAATTTTTTGAGCCCTGGCTATGATCCTCCGAACCGGAAGAAACTTTCAGGAGAGTTACTGGATAAAGTGAACGATGAGGTAGTTGTATCTATGAAAAGTGAATTTGCAAATAATAGGAGTACTATTACATTGATACAAGATGGTTGGAGCAGTGTCAGAAATGATCCAATTATTGCTCACAGTGTACATAATGGAAAGACCCCATATTAAATCTCCGCTATAGATTCACGAAGTGAAAAAAAAACTTCAGAATATTGTACTCAATTAGCCATTCAAGCAATAAAACACATCAAGAAGGTTTATGAGCAAGATGTAAGTATAATAATACTGTATATAGTATTTATGTACATAGTATTTACTTTAATTTAAATTAACTAAAAATATAAGAATATTTCTCTACTTCCAACAGGTATTTGCCATTTGTACAGATAATGAAAAAGATGAAAGAAGTTCTTAAAGAGGAATATCCATTGTTACTTACATATGGATGCTCAGCTCATTACTTAAATTTAGTTGAGAAGCATGTGACACCAAATTTTCTGGCACATTTAATTGAAGTTAACAAATACTTCCGAAATCATCACCAACCACGTGTGAGTAAATATTGTTTATAATATATTATATTAATTTTACAGTTTAATTTTTTTGTACTTTTTTATTCAGTGAATTATGTTAATATATCAACTAATTAAACTAGTTCTTAATTTCAGGGATGGCTTTTGGATGATAGGAATGGAGTTATGCTGCAACTTCCTAATGATACACAATGGAACTCTCAAGTAGACTGTTTAAAAACTTATATTAAAAATTATAACCACTACCTTGATATTATATGCATGAAGGTGATATTAAACATAATATCAAGAAAATTATAGATAATGCTGGAATTTGCAGAGATGTTAAAAACCTTCTAATTCAACTGGAGAAATGTGAGATAAGCTTTAGATAAGGTAGATATGTAAAGCATAATTGTTATTAATTAAAATATTTTAAACTATGGCTTCAATATACTGTTAAATATTTGCAAAGATATTTAAAAAAAGAAGTTATATTTATAGCTACAAAGTGACTCAAAATCATTGTCAGATGCATGTGAAATTTGGTTATCTCTCCTGAAGGATGAAGACCTGAAGCCATATTATATGGAAATTAAGTTAAAATTTGATGAAGCAATAGAACCTTTTCATTTTTTGGCAAATTTGACTGATATTAAATACCAACGTATGGCAACCAAATCTAACCCAAAAATTGAAAAAACAAACTTAAAACTACATTGTTTTAACTTATATAACTTACATAAGACATTAGTTGATTCTAGACTACAGACACAATTTATGACATAATATCCATATATTTACATTTCTCATTTTTAATATATAAAGCAGGAAAACAATATTCTTTAATTTTAGGAAAATTTTGACACAAAATCAAAACAAATCATAGTATCCAGCCACAATGAATACGTGACTGGATACTATGATTTCAGGCTAAAAGTCACAACTACCTTTCCACCGCACATGTTCAACGATAACTTTATTTCTACAATTTCAAGTGAAAGATGGTGAGGTATAATAGATTTGAAGCAAAGGCTGCATCAAAAATCTTTAGCACTGCCAGAAGGGTTTGCAAAATTTTTTCAATCTCTTCATAGTTGTTCTGCAAGCACTGGCTCCATAGAAAGAGTGTTTTCTACTTTTGGTATTGTGTGGAGCAAGTTAAGAAATAGGTTAGGGAGCGATAGAGCTGAAAAGCTTGTTCGGATATACAGACATTTGAGAGGCGAAGAATTTGATTGGTAAACAACAATGGCCAATCATTTTGTTAAGCATTTGAAACTTAATGAAATATAGTTTGTAATCTTCATTGATTTTTCTTTTTCTTTTTAGGCGTTAAACTAATTTCCCGAATAATTTTTTCTGTATAACCCCAACCAGCTATACAAATGATTAATCATATTATGGATTATTCTGTAAGGAGTTTAAACTAAAAAGTATAATATATAT